>NC_060069.1:112038195-112339147 GCF_922984935.1 Meles meles | reverse complement strand
TCCCCTGGTTCCTTCACATCACTATTCCCTTCTCTCCCCCAAAGGTAATCACTGTCCTGTTTCATGACAATCAGTTCATTGGTCTTCTTTATACGTTTGGCACTTATGTATATATTACATAAACACCACAATTTAGTTTTAGTTTTCTCAATTTTATAGAAATACAATTATATGATAAGCATTCTTTTGTGTCTGGCTTTTCTTTTTTCCTTTTAATGTTGTTTATGAGATTCATCCATAGTGTTGCTTGGTTCTTGCAATTATGTTTCAAGTCACTCTAGTGGATATTATGTTATATACACATGCATTTATAGAATGGATGTGTAAACAAGTGAATGTATACTTCAGATAACATTTCTAAAAGAATAACAGTTAAGATGAACACTCAACAGTTCTTAAAAAAGTTATATTAGTTTTCTGTGTTGTGTAACGAATTACCACAAATTTAGCAGCTTCAGATATTTCCTATGCAGTATCTCACAGTTCTGGAGGTCAGACATTTTGGTAATTTTGACTAGTTTCTCTACTCTCAGTCTCATTAGGTCAAAATCAAGGTATTAGCTTATCTGTTCTCTTATCTGGAGGTCTGGGGAAGAATTCGCTTCCAACTCATTCAAGCTGTTGGCATAATTCAGTGTCTTGCAAGTGTAGAACTGAAGTCTCATCAACTGAAGGTCACTCAGCAACTAGAAGTTGCTCTCAGATTCTTCCATGTGGTCCCCTCCATCTTCAAAGCCAACCAATGCACATTTCTCTCATTTTCCTTTCTGTCAAGAGCTGGATAAAACTCTGCTCTAAAGTGATTAAATTCATGTGATGAGAATAATTCCATCTAGACAAGCTCTTTTGTCACATAATGTACCATAATAATGGGAATGATAGATCATCATATTTACAGATTTCATCCAAACTAAAATGAAAGGAGGTTTTACAAAGTAAAGGAAGTTTTACAAAGTAAAGATTATTAGGTGTATTGGAGAATTCTGCCTTCTAAGAAAGGAACTATTTTATCAGTTTAGACTCTAGGTCTCCATTGCATCTCTGTTGCTATAAACTTGGATCTTAAAACGACGAGGGGCGCTCATACTTCTTTTAAAATTGATGTTTACCTTCAGCAGAGAAAACTGACATTTGGCATGCTCTTTTCCTCTATTTCTTAAGTGTATTTATTGAGCATATGCTATTAATAAATAACTGTAGATGATACAAAGATGATATGACAATTGCATAATAATCTATGGAACAAGATAAATTATAATAACACAATACTTAGAATTTTGCTTAATGGGGGAGAAGGAGCAAAGGGAAAAAGAGAATCTTGAGCAGACTCCCCACTGAGTGTGGTGCCCAAGGTGGGGCTTGAGGTGTGGCTTGATCCCACAATCCTGAGATCACGACCTGAACTGAAAACAAGAGTCAGACACATCCTGCCTGAGCCACCTCTCAGGAATCCCTCAATATTTAGAATTCTATGTGAGTTCAAGAGATGGCAAGACTACATTCTGCAGTGGGCATTGAGGAAGCCTTGAAGTTTCAACCAGACTTAACACTTACCATCTATCTTTTGTTTGTTGTCTTTATTTCCATTCTCCTCACAAATCCTTTTATTCATTTAAGAAATATTTACACAACTGCATACTATTCTAAACACTTTACATGTCTCGACTCATTTAACTTCACAACAATCTATGAAGTGTGAATCTCATTTCATAGGTGAAAATACCCAGACAGGAAAGTGAAATAATTTACATAACTTTTCATAACAGGTCAGTAGCACATCCAGGGTTGGCACCCAAGCACAATGGCTTTGAGAGTCCTTGTGTTTAAACCATTATACTGTATTGTTTCTCAATGGAGGTTAAAAATTCCAACATAACCATGTTATTTCCAGGCTCATATTATGAACCATTCAGGGAGTGATTTCAATGAGTCTATTTTTGTCCTCCCTCTTTTGTCCCCCTATCCCTGAATTGGATATTTGGCAATATCTGGAGACCTTTTTAGTTGTCACAATGACACTATCATTTTGTGGGTAGAAGCCAGGGATGCTGCTAAGCATTCTAATTCTTTGTCTCCCATAACAAATAATTATCCAGCCCCAAATGTCAATAGTGTTGAGGTTGAGAAACTCTTGAAGCCTTATGACCCCAGGATTAAATTAAAGATCTCTGACATGGCAAACTAGGTGTTTATCTTCATGCTCATCAATCCCTTCTGGTATTTTATGTGCACAAGGTACATGCACATTGCTGTTTCTTGACATAGTGGCTGTATTTATTCTCCCTGCACTGCCTGGAATCCTTTTCTATCTGTCCTCTCATCCATAACAATTCTCAGCCATTTATTCATCCTCTGTGTCTTTGCTCAGGCCATAGTCATTCATGAAGCTATTCCCTATACTCCAGTCAGGGTGAGTGTCCCCTGTACCATCATTCCAAAGTATCCTCTGCATTGTTGAAGTGTTACACTTAAGGCACTGAACACTTATCAGCAATTTCCTTGCCCCTTCCCCCTTAGGAGTTTGGGAATCCCATGGGAGCAGGGATTCTGTCAAACTCATGTCAGTGTCGAAAGCACTTAATAGAGGGTGATTTCTTACATAGATAAATCCACTGAATCTTAGTTTGGGGAATTAATAAATAAAAGCATTGTATCCCTCTGTTATGGCTGCCATAATAAGATGCCACAGACTGGATAGTTTAAACAACAGAAATTTATTTCTCCCTGTTCTGGAAGCTGTGAATTCTAAGATCAAGGTATTAGCTGATTTCTCCTGAGGCATCTCTCCTTGGCTTGGAGATGGCTCTCTTCTAGCTGTGTCCTCACACTGTGTTTTCTGTATGTGTACACTCCTAATGTCTCTTCCTTTTCTTAGAGGGCATCAGTTCTAGGATCTTATCCTTACAACCTCATTTAACCTTAGGTACCTCCTTAAAGGCCCTATCTCCAAATATAGTCACTTTGGGGGTTAAGGTTTCAAGATCTGAATTTTGGGAAGATACATTCCAGTTCATAATAAATATAAAGTGAGACAATAGAGCTATTATTTCAGTTTAGTTAGGAAAATGCTTCTCAAATCTAATCATTTGATATAAGCTATTATTAAAATATTAATTTTTCTATTCTGTTTTTTTCCCTTCAAATAAGTGTATTTATAGTGTAAGTATAAATGAAAAGCACACTTATATCCTTAAATAATAGGTATCCATACAAATGCACACATTGAAAACAAAATACTATTATTAAATTGTAGCCACAGAGTATTGTGCATGAAGATACCTGCACTCACACTTTATGCTCTCTTTATCGTTGAGATCAGCAAGTTTTAGAATCATGTAAGGAGTCATTTACACCAAAGTAATACAGTTGAAACAAGGAAAGAAAAGTGAAAATAGAATGTCATTCTTACTATGCAAGTCATTACTGTATCTTCCACATCTTCCCCAAATTAGATGCATTTCAAACTTGGGCACAGACTGGGTTAGATTCCAGGATGTGTGATGGAAGCATCAGGAGTGGAGATAACTATGGAAGCTAGTTAAGGCTAGGAGGCAGGAGACTGTGCTCTCACTGCTGGCTTGGGTTCTGCTTGTTTGCTTGTCTGAATTATTTGATATTATATAACTTGAAGTTACTCCTTAGATTTCAAGTATCCTGAAAGTTTTACTACAGGTAGTCTTTTAGTACTAAGAGAATTTGCATACACACTTTATAAACCTTTTTAAAATTTACAGTGCTAATTTGATTCTTATTCCATAATCGGGTTTTTTGTTTTGTTTTGGTTTGTTTTTGGTGGCTTCATATGCAAAGCAGTGCTTTAGAGTGATTTTGTAGTGATTTATGGCAAGAGGTTTCACATTTGGCATGCATCAAAATCACCTGGAAGGCTTGTTAAAACAGAATTTGTTAGCTCCCTCACTACCAGAGCTTTTGATTCAGTAGACATTGCTGGGGCATGAGAATGTATATTTCTAACAAATTGTCAGTTGATGCTGATTGGTGCTTTTTGGAGGCCCCATTCTGAGAACCTCTACTCAATGGTTCTTATAAAATATTGCCTTACCCCTTTGAAGTATGAAAAACAACCACATATTGCTCTTCCAGAGGAGGAAATTAAAGGCATATGTATAGGTAGTCCCCTCTTTTCTCCCTCAGAGCATTTTGTCACTGGTATTTTGAGTGCAGTTCCTCGGTTCCTATGTGGACCTTCATCCAGTTATTGAAGACTGATTATTGAGTCTTTTTTTTTGCCAAGTTCTATGCTAGGTAACTGATATGCAGGATTGTGCACAGGGATGTTTGCAGGCGTTGTACAGTTTATAGTGATTACAGACAGCTATGTGGCTATTTTGGTCAATGTGTGATCTTACATACCTGGGAATCCGGCTCTGTTCAGCTTTGTCCCCTTGAACAAATCATGTAACTTAGAGGGCACCTGGATGGCTCAGTTGGATAAACATCCCTGCTTTCAGCTCAGGTCATGATCCCAGTGTCCTGGGATTGGGTCTCGCATTGAAGTCCCTGTTCAGTGGGGAGTTTGCTTCTCCCTCTCTCTCTGCTCCTCTTCCATGCTCATGCTCTCTCTCTCTCCCTTTCAAATAAATAAATGAAACCTTTAAAAAAATCATGTCACTTGCCTGGATTCCAGGTCATCCTCTCAAAATGAGATTTGCATCACATTTGGTGACTCGAATATTTCTGGAAAAGTATGATAGTAAAAGGATAAAGGAAAATATGATAACCTCATTTTTTTCTCTCACCATCTAGGTATAATGGTATGGATGCAAATAGTTACTGTTAGTAAAACACAACAATAATTTGTGTAATTTATATACATTTAGGTAATTCATTGATTATAATCTTATTTAATTAGAAATACTTCTACTTTGGACCTGATATAGTGGAAGGTGTCTGAAATAAGTGTCAAACATCACACAAATCAGAAACTTACATTGAAACCATCTGAATCATCTTGTAGTATGTCTACCATGAAGTCTTTCCTGTCTCTTTTATGAGGATTAACTCTATTTGTTGGCAGCTCTGCCATATCTGAGCACACATATGCTGAGATAAATCAACACCCTATCTCCAGGCAAAGGCAGAACAGCTATTTAAGAGGCATTTGACAGTTATAAAAAAATCTTTGGTGCCTAGATAAATCTAGTGGGTAGTATATGCCATTTCACTGATTTGGAATGATATTTTTTCTCCTAACAAGTGGACAGAATATTGGCTTTGGATCTGTACAGATTTGGGCTTGAATACTGACTAAGCTACTTATGACTTTATTGACATCAGACAAGTTACTTAAACTCCTTGAAGCACAGTTTTGTCATCTATAAAATGAGACTAATATAACTTACAGGATGTTATGACAACTGAACATAATAATGCATGTAAAACATTGAGCAACATATGTGACATATGGTAGATGTTACATTTTATTTAAAAATAACTTGTAATCAGAAAACTGTTTCAACTAGATTATAGATAATCACTTTGGACCTAGAAAAGATAATAGTATAAGGACATGGATTGCTGTCAACTGCTTATCCTCTGCTACTACATGGATAACCTGAGGCAGAAGGCAGAACAAAGACTTAGGAAAATATCTTAGTTTGTGTTCTCCTGAAAGCAAAGTGTGAGATAAGACCTTGGCTGACCTAGAAAGTAGGAATTAAGAAATGGGGAGAATGAGACTCAGAGGGAAGATAGGCCAATGTTCTCAATATTCAGGTGTGTTTTTGAAGTTGCCACAGTGGATTTTGGGGACTGATTCCCCAGAATCTCCTGAGAATTATGAAGAGCCGTTCCCAAACACACCAATTGAGAGAAGAGGGAACAGGAACATGGGGTAAGGCTGGTCCTGGGAACTTTAACCCACACTTCTGGATGGAATCAACACATGGATTGAAAGAGTTCCCATAGCCTCAGAGAAGATGTCTAATAAAAAGTGGGAAGATCCTCTAAGCACCCTTTACAGGTAGAACACTGCATCAGAAAGCTGCAGATGAACCTGAACTGCAGGTAAAGTTAGAGGTTGGCTAAAGGACAGATTTGGGGGAAGCAGAGGCTTCTACTACATGAAGCTAGGGTGGCTTTGTTCACAATTATGTAGGGGCAGCACTTTTTAGAATGATATAGATACAATAGGTTCACCCTCTTCTCTCTCCAAAATTTCCCAAAGTCAGGTTCAAACCAATGAGTTTTGCCTTATTTTATGCATGAACTAAAAGAAAAGTGTATACTTGACTTCATATGTTTTAAAATACGGGCATAATGTCCTACACATAACTACCATGCTAATAGACATTTGTTTTGGATAATATGGTCCTTGGATAATATGGTACTCTAAGGACCATATTATCCAAATGTAGTAGCATCTTACTACAATGCTTAATGTAGTAAGCATTACCAGTAATGCTTACTACATTAAAATCTTTCAGAACAAGTTTTCTTCCTTTCCTTAATAAGCTCTGTATTAGAAGTCTGGGAATCATTATGCTATATTCTTCTGAGCTTTGGGTTCTTTAATTTCTTTTACATCCATTGTCTTAAAATTTTCTTCTTATTACCTTACAAGGAAGTAGAATAGATTTTGAGTTGTTTTTCTCCTGTCTTTTGGTGAAGATATGGGGAAATCATTCATGGAATGGTTTGTTTTTGTTACATTGTGTGCAGTGTGGATGAGAGATTCTTTCTTCTGCCACTTCTACATGATTTAACATACACACTTTAATATAGACCTACATACCTTAGAATCATCCAATCTCCCAGGTACAAGAAGGACAGCAAAGTTGACTACATCATTAGAGGAAACAGAGGCTAATAACACTTGCATGCCCTATTTCTCTGCAGACACCAAAGCATAACTTACCTGAGATTAGAACATTTTCCAAGGTTCTAAGCAGCAGCTGCCTGGAAAACTGGCATGGTAAATAGCTCATAGGCTTCTTGTTTCATCCTTAAAGGGAGATAAAAACGAAACACATTTTTCAGAACACTCTTTTCTCAGGCCAACTGTAGTTTTCCTTTCAGACATTTTTAAAAAGTACTAAATCTTATTGAGCACACAGACAGTGATATCTGGGCACAATGAACTGATTAAGAATAAATAAAATAACTTAAGCATAGGATTTACTTTCTTGTCAGCTGGTGTCCCCAGCTAGTTTTACGTAGGGTTTCTTTAAAAAAAAAATCTCTTGCTGGAAATATGCCATTCGATGCAAGGTGGATTAATGTATGGGCTGTAACTTCCAAATTCTCTTTTATTAAGTGCCCTCAGAATGTCCTTCTATCACTCTGGATACTCAGGACTCCAACAAGTTTGCTAATAAGATCAGAGTGGAAACTTTATTAAATACTGGTTCATTGCAGATTTTATGGTTTTATTATACAGTTTGATGGTACTATCTGAAGACTGCATTGTATAGCTCCCTAAATTCCACGCTTTTGATAAGTCCTCTTTCCAAAAGGGCATTGCTATAATGGCGATATAATGGCAACAGGAGAACTTAATGATTTCAGAACATTATATTTTATAACTATTACCTGTAATAGATAAGACAGGGAATGTTTAGAATTTATTATGTCATAAATGGGTAATCAAATATTTGGGTGGTGGAATAAATTGGATAAGTGAGATGAAAGTTATTGGAGCTGAAATTCTTTCTTATTTTGGGGGGTATAGGTATGGGTGAGTGAATGGGTGTAAATGACAGCAAACAATTACTTTTCAAATTCATATACCTGATAACTATAGCTTTTCTACATTTCCTTCCATTGTCAGACTATGAACAACTACTTCTTTCTGCCGTATTTCCTTATCTGTAAAACAAAGATATTAATAATGGTCATCTCTTAATGGGATTAAGATCTACACATACACACATACATATACACACATTATGTATATACATTCTGGCTGATATCACAATGTTACAGAGTCCACATAATTATTTAGAGGCACTTTGGTAAAATTTTTCACACAATGATAACAATATTGGCTATTTTACTATCCATGGAAAATTTGGTTAAAGGGAATGTCACTAAATAAACAATTGGAACTGCATCAAATTAAAAATGGCCTTGCACAGCAAAGGAAACTGATAAAATAAGAAGGCAACCTATGAAAGGGAGAAGATATTTGCAAATGATATAACCTACAAGGGGTTAATATCCAAAGTATATAAAGAACTCATATAATGACATTAAAAAAAAATCCCAAATAATCCAGTTAAAAAATGGGTTGAGGGCTTAATGATGTTTTTTACAAAGAAGACATATAGATGGGCCAACTAATCACCAGGCAAATGCAATGAAAACCACAATGACATATACTTCACATCAGTCAGAGTGGCTAGTATCAAAAAACACAAAAAATAACAATTGTTGACAAGGATGTGGAGAAAAAGGAAGGAATTCTTGTGTCTTATTGGTGGGAAATTAAATTGGTATGGCCATTATGGAAAACAACATTATGGAGTGTCCTCAAAAAATTAAAATAGAAATATGAAGCAAAAACAGACTCGTAAATACAGAGAACAAACTGATGCTTGTCAGAAGGCAGGGGGTGGGGGAATGAGCAAAATGGGTAAATGGGAGGCTTCTAGTTATGGATTGAATGAGTCATAGACTTGAAGGGTACAGAATAGGAAATACAGTAGGTTATGGTATTGTAATAACATTATATGGTGACAAGCTACACTTGTGGTGAGCGTAGCATAATGTATAGACTTACCAGATCACTGTGTTGTACACCTGAAACTAATGTAACATTGTGTGTCAACTATATTTCAATTTAAAAAAATAGAATGACATATGATCCAGGACTTCCATTTCTGGGTATTTACCCAAAGAAAATGAAAGACACTAATTCAAGATGATGTATGCACTTTTATGTTTATTGCAACATTATTTACAATATCCAAGATATGGAAACAACCTAAGTGAATGAATAAGAAAGATATGGTATATACACAATGGAATATTACTCAGCCACAAAAAATAATGAAAATTTGTTAATCATAACAACATGGGGAGAGGGTATTATACTAAGTGAAATAAATCAAACAGAGAAAGACAAATACCACATGATTTCACTTACATGAATCTAAAAAGTAAAACAAAATAAAGCAGAAACTAAAATAAATACAGAGAACAAATTGGTGGTTGCTAGAGGGTAGGGGGAATAGGTGAAGGGGATTAAGAGGTGCAAGTTTCCATTTATAAAATAAATAAATCATGGGGATGAAAAGCACAGCATAGAAAATAACCAATTGCATTGTAATAATATTCTATGGTAACAGTAACTACAGTTAATCATGGTGAGCCTATCATAATATATTTGTCAAATCACTATGTTGCACACCTGAAGCTAATATAATATTTCATTTCAACTAAACTTTAATTAAAATTTTCAAAAAGGGGATATTGCTATATAGAGGCTAAACACAACAAGAATTATAATACCATTAGTAATAAAAATATAGCTTATAGCTGATACTACATAATGCTTACTTAGGGCCAAATCTTACAATGTTTATATAAATGGATTTACTCATCACACAGCCATTATGAAGTAGCTATTATTAGCATCTTTATTGTACAGATGAGGAAAAGAAGGTAGAAAGAAATAATTGCTCCCAGTGACAGTAGGAAGAGAGGAGAAAAGATATGATTATTTGGTATATTAATTTAACAAGCAGGGATTTATAATTATTTATTATATGTTCAAGTAATCCCTCAGTAACCTCTTCAGGCAACATAGTTGTGGCAGCCGAGGAAAATATGTGGTATTCCTAGGAACAACCCTGAATCATAATAAAGAAAATGACTCGCTTGTTATGCTCATAAAGACAAAAAAAAAAAAAGTCTATTTCAAAATTATTTTCACCTAAAAGAAGTTCTTCAAGTTTTGAAAACTAAAAAAAATTAAGTTCTTTTTTCATTGGTCAGAATGTAAAGAAAACATATCCTTAATTTTACCCAGAGTACAAAATGGTAATCATCATAACTTTCACAGATTAAAAAAAAAAAAATAGTGGAAACGAAGAACAGCAACCACACACATAACACTCACACACATACACAGACTACCTTTAAGAAGGTAATCTGGAATTTCCTGTTTCAAAAACAGGTTTTAAAGCTTAGTAAAATTTCTTCTTTGTTTTTCAGCCTAGTACACTACATTAGAGTCCCATCGCTCTGCATCAAGCCTGCTTATAGCCATCCATACCTCTTTCTGTTCATATCGCTGTAAGAAAGTTCATTTGTTTATCTAGATTAATATTCACTTTCTTCAAGTTGATGAATAGAAATTGCATATTTTGGAATTCATTTGGTCTTTTGATGCTGAACATAAGAGGAAATTCAAGGATGTGCCACAGATGATTTTTAAAAGAAGGACCATTTATGCTTCTGAAATAAGCCTTAACACTGAGTTCTCTCAGACTTCTTGATTGTAATCTGATCCTACTAAAAA
The DNA here is from genome assembly GCF_922984935.1 of Meles meles. Taxonomy (NCBI): domain Eukaryota; kingdom Metazoa; phylum Chordata; class Mammalia; order Carnivora; family Mustelidae; genus Meles; species Meles meles. The sequence continues at coordinate 112,328,664 of NC_060069.1, read as the reverse complement.
GTGGAAAGTTTGCACTGAAATTTAAAAAAAAAATCTGTTTTTTGTTAAACAGATAGAAAAGTATATGTTTTTTGTTAAACGATATTAAAGTAGATAAAAGGGTAATAGGAAGAAGGTATTTGCAATATCAAAATAAAGTATGCGATATCAAGAATATTTAAGGAACTCTTTTAGCAATACATTATTAGAGAGAAGAGAAAACTTAGAAAGTGAATAGTAATTCAGAGAGGTGGAAATCAGAAAAATCTGTAAGCATCTGAAGAGATTGTTTATGCTCATTATTCATCAGGGAAATACAAGGTAAAGAACATTTTGTATTCTCCACAATGGCACAAATTAGAAAGTCACATTATATATATATATATATATTTATATATATATATATATAAATATATATATATATTTACTTGTTTATTTATATTTAAATATATATATATTTACTTGTTTATTTATATTTATATTTGTTTATATATATATATATAAATATATATATAAGTATATATATATATATATATATATATATATTTACTTGTTTATTTACAGCATAACAGTGTTCATTGTTTTGGCATCACACCCAGTGCTCCATGCAGTACGTGCCCTCCCTATTACCCACCATCTGGTTCTTCAACCTCCCACCCCCCCCGCCCCTTCAAAACCCTCTGGTTGTTTTTCAGAGTCCATAGTCTCTCATGGTTCATCTCCCCTTCCAGTTTCCCTCAACTCCCTCTCCTCTCCATCTCCCCATGTCCTCCATGTTATTTGTTATGCTCCACAAATAAGTGAGACCATATGATACTTGACTCTCTCTGCTTGACTTATTTCGCTCAGCATAATCTCTTCCAGTCCCATCCATGTTGCTACAAAAGTTGGGTATTCATCCTTTCTGATGGAGGCATAATACTCCATTGTGTATATGTACCATATCTTCCTTATCCATTCATCCGTTGAAGGGCATCTTGGTTCTTTCCACAGTTTGGCGACCGTGGCCATTGCTGCAATAAACATTGGGGTACAGATGGCCCTTCTTTTCACTACATCTGTATCTTTGGGGTAAATACCCAGCAGTGCAATTGCAGGGTCATAGGGAAGCTCTATTCTTAATTTCTTCAGGAAACTCCACACTGTTCTCCAATGGAAAAAAGACAGTCTCTTCAATAAATGGTGCTGGGAAAACTGGACAGCGATATGTAGAAGAATGAAACTCAACCATTCTCTTACACCGCACACAAAGATAAACTCGAAATGGATAAAAGACCTCAACGTGAGACAGGAATCTATCAGAATCCTAGAGGAGAACATAGGCAGTAACCTCTTCGATATCAGCCACAGCAACTTCTTTCAAGATATGTCTCCAAAGGTCAAGGAAACAAAAGCAAAAATGAACTTTTGGGACTTCATCAAGATCAAAAGCTTCTGCACAGCAAAGGAAACAGTCAACAAAACAAAAAGGCAACCCACGGAATGGGAGAAGATATTTGCAAATGACAGTACAGACAAAAGGTTGATACCCAGGATCTATAAAGAACTTCTCAAACTCAACACACACAAAACAGATAATCATATCAAAAAATGGGCAGAAGATATGAACAGACACTTCTCCAATGAAGACATACAAATGGCTATCAGACACATGAAAAAGCCAAAATTAGCAAGACAGGAAACAACGTGTGTTGGAGAGGATGTGGAGAAAGGGGAACCCTCTTACACTGTTGGTGGGAATGCAAGTTAGTGCAGCCACTTTGGAGAAAAGTCACATTATATTTAAGCCTAATGAGGATATGGCAAAATGGGAGCCTAAGTGTGTGGCTGTTGGAGGTATAAACACTGGAAGGCAATTTGGCAGTATCTCATGAAATTAAATTGCCTGTGAGCCAGCATTCTCATTTCTGGGTATATATTTTCAAAACTGTGTACCTCCTAAAAGAACATATAGTGGGATGTTTATATTCACATCGGAGTGATAAGAATTAGAGTGTGTGCAATGACTATGATCCATAAAAATAGGGAAAAAGTTGAATGGTATTAGGAGCACAGCATAATTTAAATAAATACTCACCTGCAATACTACAATAAGGTTATAAGGCTATAACACTATCCCCCCAAATACTTGAAAAATAGATGGAAGGGACCTATATTACACACACTAAAAAGTTCTTTTGTGGGAGTAAGAGCTTGGAAAGAGACAAAAATTTATTTAATAAGAGAAAAGCAGTTGATCATTTTCCAAATCGATTACAGAATGGGGATTATTAACTAAATTCTGTGCATGAATTTCAAAAACAAAAACAAGCAAAAGCTGCCTACACTATTCTCTTTTCATGCAATTTATGTGGATAGGGAGGGTACACTAAAATTGAGGAGGGTTTTGGAAATAGAAAGAGGGATTCCTGTGATCTATAAAAGCCTTGTCCAAAGATTTTTGGTGCTTATTCATGAGTGGTTTTCAGGCCTCTGATGAGTGTTATTAGCCCTGCAAAAATATTAAAATATTCCAAAGTACTAAACTAAGATAGATCTATTTAAACCGTCTATCACTGTAGTGACTCCAGGTGTCGTGATTTCTGATGAGAAACCGCCATTACATGTTATAATGCAGAGTTCCTTCAGGATAGTATATATAACCTGAGAAAGAGGTGGACACAGCATTGACCACCAAATGTATTAGAGGTTGACTGTAGCCACAGATTACCAGATTGCAATTAAAAACAGGACTTTGTTTAATTGTTTGTTTGTTTTTAAGATTTTATTTACTTATTTGACAGAGAGAGAGAGAGAGCACAAGCAGGGAGAGTGGCAGGCAGAGAGAGAAGCAGGCTCTCCACTGAGCAGGGATACCAGTGTGGGGCATAATCCCAGGAACTTGGATCATGACCTGGGCCTAAGGCAGACCCAAGCGCCCCCAAAATATGAGTTTTTTCTGGTTTTAAAAAAGTAAAATATTGCCATCTAGTTTATTTTCTACTGGGTTTGCTATTGGTCATGGTATTTGCAATTCTAATCAGGAAATGGATACAGTTAGCAAGCAAACTAAATTAATAAGCGTAGTAAAGAGATCAAGAGATAAAGACATCAAAGATAAAGAGAACAAGATATATTTCTAATGCACTCCAAGAGCTAATACAAATAATAATTGTATTAATACATTTTATATACTTATCTTAATTCATACATTAAGGCATATTTTATATATATATAATATATGTGTATTTTATATATTATATGAATATAATATAAATATAACATAAAATAATAATTTTAATATCTTAAAATATTAATAGATTAAAATTGATTTTTTAAAATAAAGGTTGATTTTATTTTCATGAAGGTAAATCTTATTTATTTATGACTGAAAACAATGGAAGAGAGATGTATTCATTGTGTTGAAACCGTATGTGTTTGGTAAACGTGAAAAGATTCTACATAGGAATGGTATACACAAGAAGAAGGTTTTTTTTAATGCTGTTAAAAAAAAGCTAAGATTGAGTTACCTAAAAAGGCAACATTTATGACTATAATATTTAAGACAAGTTATGAACTGATGTATAGGATCTTCAGTGAATCCACGCTGATGGAGCTTGACAAGGAGTACAATCAATGATTGAAATGGGCTACATGACGCTGTCTCTTTAGAACAAGTGAATATTATCCACCAACATAAATGGAGAATTGGCTATACTCCAAGATGAAATAATTATACTTTTAGAACTAATATTAACCTAGGTTCAAAGATGACTGATGATCATAATAATGCTTACCATGCAATAGTGCTAACACCTGATTATTGGACTGTCAGTCTCTGTTACTAGGCTATCAAGAATTTTTCAAGATTTTTCAAGACATGTATTTTATTTTATTGAATAAAAGAATGAATGTATGAATAAATGCATGGATATGTGGATAGATGGGTGAAAGATGAAAACAATAAAAGAAAAAATTTAGAATCAACTTACGGGGGAGAAAACATGACTTACTTAGCTATCATTACAAATTGAAGAATTTAGGCTGCGTAGGTATGTGGACATAATGTCAATTTAAAATTTTAGCTACCCTCACATATAAGTTCAGGATCTTACTGAAAATATGGAACTTAGAACCAACATATTTCCTTAGAAGTAACAGAATAAGGAAAACTCTAATAAAAGCTGAGAGCCTTATAATACTGTTCTTATAATTTGTAGTCACTGCCAGAAAGAAGCTGCATGAGTAAGGTGAGGGTGAGTGTCAGAAGGGGCTGCAGCTAATTTTTTAAAAATAATGGTACTGGAAGCATTTATGACAGCCATAAAGGTGTTTTATTTTTGACCGGTGACAGAGGTCAAGGTACGGGACAGATTTGGATATACTATACTGTTTTGGCCAAACATCAAATGGGAGACCTAGTCTCTTATCATTTATATAATGCAGTAAAGAATATCAGTTGATTTAATTTGCTCCTTTAGATAGAATATTATGAAAAAATGCTGTTGATAAAATGCTTATGACCCTTAATTCGTACATCAAATAAATATGCAATGACAAACACTCATTTATAATCTTGCACTCTGGAATGTATATCTAAAAATATACCAGGGTAAAGATTTTTTAAAGCGTTTTTCTGTGACCCGAAACACAAGAAATAATTACTAGATTTATTTCTAAGTTTTATCCCTTACCTTTTTTTACCAAGTGTTTAAAATTTCTTACAGGTATGTAATAAAAGATAAAACAAAATTTTTTTTTTTTTTAAAGATTTTATTTTTTATTTATTTATCTGACAGAGAGATCACAAGTAGGCAGAGAGGCCGGCAGAGAGAGAGGAGGAAGCAGGCTCCCTGCGGAGCAGAGAGCCCGACGCGGGACTCGATCCCAGGACCCTGAGATCATGACCTGAGCCGAAGGCAGCGGCTTCATCCACGGAGCCATCCAGGCGCCCCAAAACAAAATTTTTGATTAGAGTAAAACAGAGATGAAAAAATAATAAAACCACATGAATACAGACCATTTCGTGTACTTGTACAGTTGGATCTCAGAATGACTATGCTTAATTATCACATCAAATGAAAATATATAAGATTTTTGTTTATTGAATTAAAACCTTTTAAAAATCACATTAATCTTTAATTGCACAGCTTTGCTTGATACCAAAATCTGATAGGAAATTCCCTCATGACCTCCAAAATGGAACAGTGTAGTTAATGATATCTCTAAACTTACAGTAAAATCACTATGTGTGTGTATGTGTATCCTAAGTCCACCCATATATTACATATATTGATACATATGTAAAATAATATATATGTAAAATATGGTAATGGAAATTCTATTGGAGAGGGCTTATAAAATTAATGGGTACAAATAGATACTTCGACCTCTGATACCCTGACTTCTTACACCCAGGAAATAATTTAGACTGTTTTAACAGAATTTCTTACCCCTGTATTATCATAGGGATTCCAGTTATGGGCTACAGGGATTTTGTGAACTACCCAAAATTATAGGTAAATTACCACATGTCCCTTTTTTACATTTCCCCTACTACCATATCTTAGCACTGTCAAAATGAATTGTATCCCTCAAAATTTGGAGAATAATTGCATACCACATGTTTATTGAATTTTTAATTTTGAAGAAGTGTGTATAGTTATGCCCTGTGACGATTTGTTGTTTAATTGTTAGTATTTAAGTGATTCACTATTGATATCAACAATGTCAGAAACAAGGGCTACTTTATTTTGTGATATCATGATATTTTATTTAAAATGACTGTTTTAGATAATGTATAAGATTTTCCCTAAGAATCTTCCCTTAAAGAAAGAATGTATATATTTGGAAAGTCTTAACTATTAAGGAGATAGGTTTGATATAATAAAAGCCACAGATGAATTGTTTATGAGCCAGTATTTGGAGAAGGGCTTTACTTTTTTTTTTTTTTAATATTCAAGCTGTTTCAATTAATGAAACCCATTGAATCTATTACTTCTTATAAAACCCAGATCTCTGCCTGTGTAAATTAGCAATATCATATAATTCTTAGGACATTAACTATGTTTTCCCAGCTCAGAGTTTATACTTGCTACTTTGTGCATGTTGGAATCTTAATCCGTGTACAATCCTGGAAAGAACATAAGATGACAGGAGTGGGGGATGACAACTGCTATCTACTTTTTTTTTTTCAGTATTTAAATTTATTTATTTTTTTCAGCATAACAGTATTCATTGTTTTTGCACAACACCCAGTGCTCCATGCAATACGTGCCCTCCCTATTACCCACCACCTGGTTCCCCCAACCCCCGACCCTTCAAAACCCTCTGGTTGTTTTTCAGAGTCCATAGTCTCTTATGGTTTGCCTCCCCTTCCAATTTTTTTTTTATAAACATATAATGTATTTTTATCCCCAGGGGTACAGGTCTGTGAATCGCCAGATTTACACACTTCACAGCACTCACGATAGCACATACCCTCTCCAATGTCCATAACCCCCTCCCCCTCTCCCAACCCCACCTCCCCCCAGCAACCCAAAGTTTGTTTTGTGAGATTAAGAGTAATTTATGGTTTGTCTCCCTCCCAATCCCATCTTGTTTCATTTATTCTTCTCCTATCCCCCCAACCCCCATGTTGCATCTCCATGTCCTCATATCAGGGAGATCATATGAGAGTTGTCTTTCTCCGATTGACTTATTTCACTAAGCATGATACCCTCTAGTTCCATCCACGTCGTTTCAAATGGCAAGATTTCATTTCTTTTGATGGCTGCATAGTATTCCATTGTGTATATATACCACATCTTCTTTATCCATTCATCTGTTGATGGACATCTAGGTTCTTTCCATAGTTTGGCTATTGTAGACATTGCTGTTATAAACATTCGGGTACACATGCCCCTTCGGATCACTATGTTTGTATCTTTAGGGTAAATACCCAGTAGTGCAATTGCTGGGTCATAGGGTAGTTCTATTTTCAACATTTTGAGGAACCTCCATGCTGTTTTCCAGAGTGGTTGCACCAGCTTGCATTCCCACCAACAGTGGAGGAGGGTTCCCCTTTCTCCACATCCTCGCCAGCATCTGTCATTTCCTGACTTGTTAATATTAGCCATTCTGACTGGTGTGAGGTGATATCTCATTGTGGTTTTGATTTGTATTTCCCTGATGCCGAGTGACATGGAACACTTTTTCATGTGTCTGTTGGCCATCTGGATGTCTTCTTTGCAGAAATGTCTGTTGCTGTCATCATCAAGACAGCATGGTACTGGCACAAAAACAGACACATAGATCAATGGAACAGAATAGAGAGCCCAGAAATAGACCCTCAACTCTATGGTCAACTAATCTTCAACAAAGCAGGAAAGAATGTCCAATGGAAAAAAGACAGCCTCTTCAATAAATGGTGCTGGGAAAATTGGACAGCCACATGCAGAAAAATGAAATTGGACCACTTCCTTACACCACACACGAAAATAGACTCAAAATGGATGAAGGACCTCAATGTGAGAAAGGAATCCATCAAAATCCTTGAGGAGAACGCAGGCAGCAACCTCTTCGACCTTAGCCGCAGCAACATCTTCCTAAGAACATCGGCAAAGGCAAGGGAAGCAAGGGCAAAAATGAACTATTGGGATTTCATCAAGATCAAAAGCTTTTGCATAGCAAAGGAAACAGTTCACAAAACCAAAAGACAACTGACAGAATGGGAGAAGATATTTGCAAACGACATATCAGATAAAGGGCTAGTGTCCAAAATCTATAAGGAACTTAGCAAACTCAACACCCAAAGAACAAACAATCCAATCAAGAAATGGGCAGAGGACATGAACTGCTATCTACTTTTGAGGTAACCGCTTCAGGTGGGGTCATTGCAAATCATCAGATAAGGCAGAACTTCTGTCACTTGATAGGAGAAGAGGCACTTTTCCCGATCTTACAGAGACTTTTTGTGATTTGTGGGTTAAAGTTCTTATATTCATCATAATTCATCCAAATGCCCCATTCCACTTTTGAGAGTCCTAGTCAATCCCTTAAATTTATGAGATCTGGCAGGGCTTATAAACCCATTTATGTTATAATTTAAGCAACCTGTAGAAGTTTCTGCTCTTCTTTTCATTTTTAGCAACCCAACCCTGCATCTGCAAGAGATAGAAGTTTCTTTTAGGATAAACATGGGAGCTTTCTTTCTTTATTTATCACTTAAGCTAACAATTTAAAACCTTGAACTTACCTCTTTTTTTTATATTTTATTTATTTATTTATTTGACAGACAGAGATCACAAGTAGGCAGAGAGGCAGGCAGAGAGAGAGGGGGAAGCAGGCTCCCTGCTGAGCAGAGAGCCGATGTGGGGCTCGATTCCAGGACTCTGGGATCATGACCCGGGCCGAAGGCCGAGACTTTAACCCACTGAGCCACCCAGACGCCCCTACCTCTCTTTCTTTTAATATATAAAATCTCCAGTGCTATCAGAATAGTCAGCCTACTCCACATTTTGTATTCCTCAGTCTCATCATAAAAATATGTCCTAGTAGCCAGCTGGTCTGCCAGAGGTTGCCTTCAATGAGCATTTTGTTCCTGGGAATTACAGAATAATAATTTATGTAACTATTTTGGCACATGTCTGTGGACTAATAGCATGCCATTTTCCAACTTTCAAAACAACCAAGTCAGATTAAATGATTCTGAGCCATTTTCCTGCAACTTTTCCCTCTCAGGCAAAGTTCTAGACATTTTAAACAGAGAGGGGTTTAATTCAGGTAATTTGGTGGTTACATATCATCAGAAGTGTTTAGTTAAGGAAAGTTAAAAAAAGTTACAAAACCCTTGATTTAAAGGCCAAATTATTTTAGTTGCAGTCTAGATGTTAAGAAGCTGCTCCCTTATGGATGGTGCTACCTGCATAATTACTTTTTGTTCAAGACACTGGTAACTAGGTATCAGAACATGAAGCTAACAAAGGCACATGTTTTGTTTGTTTGTTTGTTTTAAATATTTATTTATTTATTTATTAGAGATCACAAGTAGGCAGAAAAGCAGAGAGAGAGAGAGAGAGAGGAGGAAGCAGGCTCCCTGCAGAGCAGAGAGCCCGATGCGGGGCTCGATCCCAGGACCCTGGACCATGACCTGAGCTGAAGGCAGAGGCTTTAACCCACTGAGCCACCCAGGTGCGCAAAGGCACATGTTTTTAAGAACCTGTTTAGGAACTGTAAAAGATTACTCTTATTTCTGTTTCTGCCTTTCAGAACTTGCATAGATCTCAGTGGCAAACACTAGACTGTATCCAATAACTTAGCCACAAAGGAAGGTGAGAAAAGGCCTTTTAGCCTGCAGTGCAGAAGGGATGATGAGAAGGTTGTGTTTTCCTCTATCTTTTAATATACTTTACAGAGTTATTTTTTTTTTCTTAAAGAACCTTTTTTCTCTTGGTTTCCATGTAATGGTATTTTTTCCGTGTTCCCCCCCCCCCCTCCTCATGCCTTTCTTGTTATTTTTAAGGACCCTTTTCTGGATGAAATGAATAAAGAAAGTGGAGACAGATGGATACATCCAATATCTTTGATAAAATAGCGAGGAAGACTTTTCTGAATAGGTGCCATTTAAATAGAGACCAGAAGTCTGTGTACATGTGTGTGCAGAAGTATAAAAATATGAAGTATTTTGAGGCATAACACCAACTTTTTTTTCTTTTCCTTTCCTTTCTCCCTTCTTTCTCTTTTGTGACAACTGTGGAGTCCATCTGTTGAAGGCGGCAACATTGCAGGATGGAATTCTTTGGCATCCTTGCGTAACTTCCTCATGGGAAGCCATGCAAGAGAGAGGTACCCTATTATGAAGAACTGTACTGATTGTCATATGAAAAATAAATAATTTTCACATTGATTTAAACCACAAAACAAAAGAAAGCATTTAACCTGTTGGTTTAATGAAGATTTGGGGTTTATCAGAAAGTAGTACTAGAAAAAGACGAGAAAAATATGGGCATATACAATAAAGTAATTATCAGGATTGATATTGAAATTTAGGTCAGATAAGAATAAATCATATTGATGGACAGTTAGAAAGTGACAGTTTCAATATATTTACAACATTGGTAAGTGCAAGGATTGTGAAGCTATTTGAATAAGTGAGAAAGTATGGAATGCTATTTTAAAGTATATGATACCAAGAATTGATGGGAGGCTCATTTTCTTGTGATCTCAAGATTGAGGATGTGCTCATAGAAGTGAAAGATGGGGGAGATAGAAGGTCAACAAACTGAGAGGGCAAAGGCTTATGGAGCACCTTTTAAAAGATATTTAATTTGCTCATTATAATATTTTAAATGTTCAGCTTTATTAGTAGATGAACCCCAAACTGTAGAAAACTGGAACTGCAATACTGGAACCCTATGGACCATTTTCTCTTTACATTTTACAGAATTATCTTTGGTGAGGCAAAGACAATGTACCATATAAAAACATGGGTTATTGGTGTCAGACTGCTCATCTTCTGATTCTGGTTTAATCACTGTCAAGTTAAGTAGCACTTGGAAATTGGCTCACTCTTAAAGACTATTTTTTTTTTTCTGATCTAAAAGGAATTTTTGAGATGAAATAAAGACAATGATTTTGAATGTCTTGGCTATTAAATTACTGTCATTATTGTGAAATACCATGGCTTCCAATTTTGTTTAATGACCTGGCATTAAAATTCACTACTAACTCACTGTAGGGACACTGGCAAGGATAATATCCATGACATCATTTCTTGTTACCTACATAACTCCTTACTTTATACACAAAAAACAAAAACAGAAACCGAAAGAACCTTCCAGACTGAAATGTCAGGAGAAATTTGCTTCCACTGAGAAGTTGTTGTGTATTTTCATATTCTCTACAAATCATGTTAATGGATGTTTAATCCCTTTTAGCTTTGGTGACTAGGTAATTAGAGTCAAAATTGTGGCTTATCCTTAATATAAGAAAGGATTCTGTGAATACTATATGCATATACTCTTCCCTCCATTAATTATAACATTTTCATTTATATTTAGCATTTATTCATTTTTTTTTATTTTGCAAGTCACCTCAGTTCCTGTACACGTGTGTGTGTGTGTGAATAACCTCAATATCCTTAATTCTGAAACCAAGAACTGTTGACTAAAAATGGAGGTCTAGAAGAAAATTTGTACAGCTAGAGAGTTTTTGTCTGTTTTGGTTTTGATTTGTTTTTGTTTTTTAATAGTGAAGGGTTTTCCATTTTCGGACTAGGATGAAACTTCTTTTGTGAGGACTAACCCGAGTGTATGTTCTAATACACCTTTTTTCTATAAGGCTTATTTTGATTTATTTATTTTTATGGAGCGAGAGAGAGCACATGTGCATATGTGATTTGGGGGGTGAGATGGGGAGGAAGCAGAGGGAGAAAGACAGAATCTTAAGCAGGCTCCATGCCCAGTGTGGAGCCCAGTACAGGGTTTGATCTCAGACCCTGAGATCATGACCTGAGCCAAAACTGAGAATCAGAGGCTTAACTGACTAAGCCACACCAGGTGCCCCACAAAGTTTTGATTTCAAAGATTAGTTATGTATTGTCCATTGACTTTATTTCTTAATTTAGTCCAGTCTATTTTATGATTATTATTTCTTTACACTGTGATTGTTAGCATCTGATGAGGGCTCTAGATTTCTTTTCTCAATTACATTTATATGGATATGTTAGTGGTAAGGTGAAATGTAAAAAGATGAGGTACTATTTCCTATTCCACCATTGAATCAAGCAGATATCATTTTAATAATGTCCTATTTCCATCCCTGCCAAATAGAGCTTGCTGCACTGTGACTAAGACACCATGTGAAGTAGGAAAACTGTGTGCGTCTTTGAGAAATTGCTCAGAGTTTAAATGTTTCTTAATTTTCATACCAGCAAATGATTTCATCTTTGACCTGTAATTTGACATCCTAAGCATAGTATGCTCTATGTTTTAGTACCAAGTGTGATTAAGCCAGTTGGATTTCATCCAGTTTTCTACTTATGTTGACACAGGGAAGGCTGAGGATACATCATTGAATTTCAACCCAATGTTAGTTTCAACAAAGGCAAATACATAAGAAAGAAATCAAAAAAGTGCAGTTGCTATTAGTTCTGACAATAGCTCTGTAAAGTCTGGAACATGATAAACCAAATAACATACTCATAAACTGTTCTTTTATGGACAGATTTATATTTAATTTTAAGAGATATTTGGAGCACCTGGGTGGCTCAGTAGGTTAAGCCTCTGCCTTCGGCTCAGGTTATGGTCCCAGGGTCCTGGGATCAAGCCCTGCATCGGGCTCTCTGCTCAGCAGGGAGCCACTTCCTCCCCCCCACCCCACCTCTGTCTGCCTCTCTGCCTGCTTGTGATCTCTCTCTCTCTCTCTGTCAAATAAATAAATAAAATCTTTAAAAAAAAAGAGAGAGATATTTGTTATGCACCTACTGTGTGGGACTGCTAAGCTCTTAAAAGACAGAAGAAATGAAAACAAAATTGTTCAGTCTTCAAGGAATAGTTCTTGATTGTAGAACATGGATCAAGTTCAGAAAAAAAGGATGTGTTCTTTATAACCTGTATCTGATAAAGTAGCTTTTTTGGAAAATTAATAAGTAATATAAAACCACCAGTATATAACACTTGGCACTAAGTTAACTTTAAGAAATAAAAAGTCAAGGGCTTTTGAGTCAACTCGTTTGAATTTCTCCAAAATTTTTCCCCTTTTTATATTATTCAGTATGATTTTCTATTTCTATTGTGCTTACACCATCTTCTGCCTTATTTAGGCTGATGTCATTTGACTTATATTTTTGAAAAATGTGTTGAGATCGAGAACTAAATTAATGAAAACGAATTCCATGTTCATGGATAGAAATATTCAATATTAAGATGCCAGTTCTTCCTAACTCAATCTGTAATTTATTGCAATTTCAATGAAAATCCTAGCAAGTTACGTTTTGGATATTGACAACTGATTCTAAAGTTTAGATGGAGAGGTAGAGAACCCAGAATAGCTAACTCAGTATTGAAAGAGAAGAACAAAGATGAAGGACTACAATTTAACTTCAAGACATACTATAAAGGTACAGTAATCAAGGCAGTCTAGTATTAGCAAAAGAATACATGGATAAGTTGATGAAATAGAATAGAGAATCCTCTATTCAGACCTCCATAAATACAATCACCTGATCTTTGAAAAAGGAACAAAAGCAATACAATAGAGAAAAGAAAATCTTTTCAACAAAAGATTTCAGAATAATTGGACATCCACATGCAAAAAAATAAATAGACATAGCTCTTATATCTTTTGTAAAAATTAATTCAAAATTTTTGCCCTTGCTTCCCTTGCCTTTGCTGTTGTTCCTAGGAAGATGTTGCTACGGCTGAGGTCGAAGAGGTTGCTGCCTGCATTCTCCTCGAGGATTTTGATGGATTCCTTTCTCACATTGAGGTCCTTCATCCATTTGGAGTCTATTTTCATGTGTGGTGTAAGGAAGTGGTCCAATTTCATTTTTCTGCATGTGGCTGTCCAATTTTCCCAGCACCATTTATTGAAGAGGCTGTCTTTTTTCCATTGGACATTCTTTCCTGCTTTGTCGAAGATTAGTTGACCATAGAGTTGAGGGTCGATTTCTGGGGGGAGGTGGGATTGGGAGAGGGGGAGGGGGCTATGGACATTGGGGAGGGTAAGTGCTATCGTGAGTGCTGTGAAGTGTGTAAACCTGGTGATTCACAGACCTGTACCCCTGGGGATAAAAATACATTATATGTTTATTTAAAAAAAAAAATTTGGAAGGGGAGGCGAACCATAAGAGACTATGGACTCTGAAAAACAACCTGAGGGTTTTGAAGGGTCAAGGGTGGGAGGTTGGGGGAACAGGTGGTGGGTAATGGGGAGGGCACGTTTTGCATGGAGCACGGGGTGTTGTGCAAAAAGAATGAATACTGTTACACTGAAAAAATAAATAAAATGGAAAAAAATTAATTCAAAATTAATTATAGACATAAATGAAATGGAAAAACTATAAGATGACATAGGAGAAAGCCTATGTGACTTTAGATTTGGTGATGACTTTTGAGATACAACACCAAAGGCAAGATCCAGGAAGGAAGAATTGATAAGTTGGACTTCGTTATAATGAAAAATTTCCGCTCTGTGAAAAATGTTCTTGAGAAAATGAAAAGGCTCATCACTGATTGAGAGAAGATATTTACAAAAGACATATCTCATGAAAGATTATTATTTGAAATCTACAAGGAACTCTTAAAACAATAAGATGATCAACTCAAAATTAGGCAAAGGACTTTAACAGACATCTCACTGAAAAAGATTACAGATACTAAATTAACATATGAAAAATGATGCACATCACATGTCATGAGGGAAATGCAAATTAAAACAACACTGTGATACCACTACACATTTATTAGAATGCCAAAAAACAGAACACTGAACACCCCAAATGCTGGTAAAGATGTGGAAAAGGAATTCTCTTCAATTACTAGTGGAAATGCAAATGGCACAACCAAATTTGAAAGCTAACTTGGTAGTTTCTTACAAGCTAAATATACTCTAATGGTATGACCCAGCATTAGTGCTCTCTGGTATTTACCCAAAGGAGTTGAAAACTTATGTCCACAAAAATACTCGTACAAGGATGTTTACAGCAACTTTATTCATCATGTCCAAAACTTGGAAGCAACCATGATACCCTTCAGTAGGTGAATGGGTAAATAAACTGTGGTACATCCAGTCAATACCTATAATCTAAGAGTATGATTCAGAACTACAAAGAAATGAGCTATCAAATCATAAAAAAACATGGAGGAACTTTAAATATATATTTCTAAATGAAAGAAGCAAGCTAAAAATCCACATACTGTGTGATTCTATCTGACATTCTGGAAAAGGCCAACCTATGGTGACAGTAAAAAGATTAGTGGTTTCCAGGGATTAGGATAGAAGAAGGGATAAGCAGGTAAAGCACAGAGGATTTTTAGAGCAGTAAAATTATTATATATGACACTATCATGGTGGCTACATGTCATTATACAGTTATTAAAAGCTAAAGAGTGTATAGCTCTATAGCTATAGACAACACCAAGAGTAAACCAAAATGTAAACTATGGAATTTGGGTGATGATGTGTTAACTAGGTTGTTTAAGTGTAGCACATGTACCATTCTGGTATAGGATGTTGATAGTGCTAGAGGCCATGGGTGTGGGGGTCACTCTGTATTTTATGTTAAATTTTGCTACAGACCTTAAATTGCTCAAAAAAATAATGTCTATTTAAAAATAAAAAGAAACAATAGCAAATTAAACTTAAAGTGATAAAGAAAATATAAATACCTGAGAAGAAATTAATGAATTATAAAACAAGCATTCAATAGAGAAAACTAAGAAAGCCCAAAATTGGTTCTCCCTGAAACCTAATTAACCCATAGCAAGATTTATTAAAATATAGCAGAAGTACAAATATCAGTGTAAGGAATGTCGAAGAAGACATTTATACTGACCAACAGTCATTGCAAATAATAATACGAGAATATTATAAGCAAATTTACATGAATAAATTTTAAAAATATATGAAAGGGACAATTTCTAGAGAAGTACAACTTAGCAGAATTAATATCATAATAAAGAGAAATTTTTTTAAAATCCTATTCTTTGAAGGAAATTTAATCCATAATGAAAAACTTTTCCTCAAAGACATTCCTACCCCACGTAGTTTTCAATTTTGGTGGTGTCTATTAATATACTCTCAAAATCAGGAAATCTTTCCTAAACTGTATCCACTCTACCAATAATCCCACCAAAGGCATTCTTCATTTCTCTTGCAGTATTTTTGTTTGGTTTGGTTTGTTTATCTCTAGAATTTCTTTTTGGTTCTTTGTGATAATTTCCATCTCTCTGCCTAACTTGTTCTTCTGTACTTCTTCATTATACTTTATCCACTGGAGTCAATTTATTCACCTTGTTTTATTTTATTATTATTTTCTTATTCACATTGTTTTAAATTGCTGGTCTGGTAATTCCCACAACCCTGCCATTTCTTAGTCTTGTTCTGATATCTCCTCAAACTTTGGTGTTTGACTTTTGGTATGTCTTGTAACTTTTTCTTAACAGCTGAACTTGATGCACTGAGTAAAAAGAACTTGTGTAATTAGCCATTTTGTGGCAAGGTGTGGGTGGAAGAAAGTGTTTCATAGTCTTAAAAGTAAGGTCTCTGTCTTTTAGTGAGCCTGAATTGTAAACTTCCCGCATGCTTCTAAGGTTTCTGTCTGCCTTCATTGGGACAGGATGGGTAAGGTGTTGGATATATCCCTTCTTCTACATGGGAACCTAGAGGGGGCAGGAGTTGGGTTTTCTCTTCCCCCAGGACAATAAAGTTCTGATTAACCCCAGCAGGCTAGGCTCTAGTGAAATAGTTTCACCTGATGGCAGACATTTTAAAGAACACAGCGCTCTGGTATGTTTCAAAGGATTCCTATTTCTCTTGACATGTGAGAAGCACAGAGGATTTTTCTCCACTCTTCACTATGAGAACATGTGCAGCTCCTAGAGGTAAGACACAAAAATGTGTGAATCCCCTGTATTAATGGCCAAAAATGCCTTTTTTATTTCAGTATTGTATTTTTCCTTCTTACAGATGACCTGAGATGCAGGTAATTTTTGTGTCATATCTCTATTACCTTCAGGATTTTCTTTAAATATGTTGTAGTAAAGGGTATTGAATTCTGTTTTTCCTGCAAAAGTTGTTATTTAGCTTTCCTTTTTGAAAAATATTTTCACTTGTTACAGATTTCTTGGGTTGAAGATTTTATTTCAAAAATTAAAATATGCCATTCAGTTGTCTTTTGGCTTGCATAAAAATTGAGCTCTGAGTTTCAGTGTAGCTGTAGTTATCCTTAGTGTTCTCTCTAACCGAATTCCTTTAGTGTTACCCTGTACATCAGGTACAAGTTAGACTGACAGAAGGTTTTTTTTTTTTGTCCAAAATTACCGTGTTTATTTTAATATACATTATAATAGTGAAAATACTAAATAAAGCATTTCACAGAGTAAACAGTATAGTTTACTTTACCCAGACAAAAATAATTGTATTACTGTAGTCACTTTTGTTTTAGTGACTGTTTCTATGGTTCAGATTAGCTGTATGACTAGGAAGAAGGGAATAATACCATCAAAAGAGGGAACCGTATTAGAACGTACGGTGTTTTTCCAGCACACTTACATTTTCTGTTCCCCAGTAAAGCAACTAAGACGGGGAATACTAAAACAGCCAACCTCAGGAAACCCTGGTTAAAACTGAATACCAGGGGCACCTGGGTGGCTCATTCTGCCTTTGGCTCAGGTCATGATCCCAGGGTCCTGGGATCGAGCCCCGCATTGGGCTCTCTGCTCCGCGGGGAGCCTGCTTCCTCCTCTCTCTCTGCCTGCCTCTCTGCCTAGTTGTGATTTCTCTCTGTCAAATAAATAAAATATTTAAAAAAAAACTGAATACCATACCTAATGCTGGTTCAGATGGCCAACAGACACATGAAAAAGTGCGCCACATCACTCCGCATCAGGGAAATACAAATCAAAACCACAATGAGATATCACCTCACACCAGCCAGAATGGCTAAAATTAATAAGTCAGGAAATGACAGATGCTGGCGAGGATGTGGAGAAAGGAGAACCCTCCTACACTGTTGGTGGGAATGCAAGCTGGTGCGACCACTCTGGAAAACAGCATAGAAGTTCCTCAAAATGTTGAAAATAGAACTACCCTATGACCCAGCAATTGCACTACTGGGTATTTACCCTAAAGATACAAACATAGTGATCCGAAGGGGTACATGTACCCGAATGTTTATAGCAGCAATGTCTACAATAGCCAAACTATGGAAAGAACCTAGATGTCCATCAACAGATGAATGGATAAAGAAGAAGTGGTATATATACACAATGGAATACTATGCAGCCATCAAAAGAAATGAAATCTTGCCATTTGCGATGACGTGGATGGAACTAGAGCGTATCATGCTTAGTGAAATAAGTCAATCGGAGAAAGACAACTCTCATATGATCTCCCTGATATGAGGACATGGAGATTCAACATGGGGGGTTAGGGGGACAGGAGAAGAATAAATGAAACAAGATGGGATTGGGAGGGAGACAAACCATAAATGACTCTTAATCTCACAAAACAAACTGGGGGTTGCTGGGGGGAGGTGGTGTTGGGAGAGAGGAAGGGGATTATGGACATTGGGGAGGGTATGTGCTATCGTGAGTGCTGTGAAGTGTGTAAACCTGGCGATTCACAGACCTGTACCCCTGGGGATAAAAATACATTATATGTTTATAAAAAAAAAATTGGAAGGGGAGGCAAACCATAAGAGACTATGGACTCCTAAAAACAACCTGAGGGTTTTGAAGGGGCGGGGGTGGGAGGTTGGGGGAACCAGGTGGTGGGTAATATGGAGGGCACGTATTGCATGGAGCACTGGGTGTTGTGCAAAAACAATGAATACTGTTACGCTGAAAAAAATAAATTAAAAAAAAATACATAAGCAAGAAATGGGGCTATTGATTTATGAAAAGGATTAAAAGGACAAGTACCAGGGACAACAGTGCAATCAGCACTACCTGGACAGAACCTGTGGCCAAATTAAGAACAAGGAAGAGCATGGGACTGACAGAAGGTTTTTTCCTCAGCGTTTCTGTTCTGTGATTAGATTCAGACATCCCATAAGTATTTCTACATCAGAATAGGTCTCTTCTCAATGTTCTTACCCCAGGAACAGATAGCAGCGGCTCACTAGGGATGCAGAGTTGCTTGTTGGTGGGATGGTGGGGTTGTGGGACATTCTCTGTTCTGGGTCAATCTCTTAGTCTGTTCTTGGGAATGGGGCTTTCTCTATGATCTTGCCAGGTGTACGATACCTCTAATAGCCAGGGTCTGGAGAGCTTCCAACCCACCTTCCAAGGGCAGAAAGAAGTTTTTTGTTTGTCTTTTCCCCTTTATTTTTGCCTGAGCTGCAACTGTGCTGGCTTCACCCTCTCCCCCCATGCCCTCCACACTCACGGCTCAAGATTTTTTTTTTTTCCCCTATAGAAGAGAAGTTTCCAGGTGGTACTTTGTGCTTTCATGCAGTGTCAGCTGTTTTTCTTGTTCAGGCTTACACCATAAAGAGGGGATTTTCGGGGCACCTGGGTGGCTGGGTGGGTTAAGGCCTCTGCCTTTAGCTCAGGTCATAATCTCAGGGTCCTGGGATCGAGCCCCGCATTGGGCTCTCTGCTCAACATGGAGCCTGCTTCCCTTGCTCTCTCTCTGCCTGCCTCTCTGCCTGCTTGTGATATCTGTCTGTCAAGTAAATGAATAAAATCTTTTTTTTTTTAAAAAAAGAGGAGATTTGCAGCATTTCACTCTGCCCCAAATTGTTTTTACCTTGCGGTAACATCCATGGAAAAGTCCAACACTGAATATAAAAATCCCTGTGTCTGCAGCTTTTGGGAGTTCTGTAGACTGAAGTTATCCCATACTAGGTCTTTAGAAATTTGTTTATAAGCTTTATCTGAAATTTTCTTACTGGCTTATAGGACGGCCCAGTTTTCCTCTTCTGTCCTGCCCTAGCAAGCAACTGCTCACATTTCCTTGAAAGTGCCCACTTTTCCTTAGGTTTTAGCTGATTTGTTTCTACTGTGACCTCAGCTATCTTATCAGCTCAAAACAAAGTAGACCTATATAAATTGTTTGTCTTGTTGTCTGAGTGGGAGGAATGTTTTTTCTCCCTTTCTGGTATACTAATTGGAACTCAAACCTTTCGGGGGAAAAGTTTTTGATCAGGTGATAACTACTAATCTGGTGCTTGCCTCATATAACAAAGAAGTTGCTCACATTTGTGCTGTGTTATTGAGATTGTGCTGGGTTATTGAGATTATTACTTCCATTACTAGCTGTGTTGGCATTCTCCTTTGAAAACTTGGTTCTTCTTTAAAAAGGCCAGAGAAGAATTTTTCTGTGACCAAGTTATGTATGTAATATGTTGCAAATGTGATATCTCTGCTATGTCAGTAAGCTGGAGGCTTTGCAATGCTCTTTAGTTTACTAGTAAAATAACATTAAATGGATGTTCATATATGTATGGAAACATCACTTTAATCTAGTCTCACAGGAGGAAAGCTTATTTTATTACCTATTTATTTAAAATTTGGGGAATTTTATTTATCTTTGGAACACTGCAAAATTGGAGTACAGTGCTTCCTTCGACAATCAGGTAACTAATTTTGGTACCCCAGAATTCTTTTTTTTTTTTTCATTTTATTTATTTTTTCAGTGTAACAGTATTCATTCTTTTTGCACAACACCCAGTGCTCCATGCAAAACGTGCCCTCCCCATTACCCACCACCTGTTCCCCCAACCTCCCACCCCTGACCCTTCAAAACCCTCAGGTTGCCCCAACCTCCCACCCCTCACCCTTCAAAACCCTCAGGTTGTTTTTCAGAGTACATAGTCTCTTATGGTTCGCCTCCCCTCCCCAATGTCCATAGCCCGCTCCCCCTCTCCCAATCCCACCTCCCCCCAGCAACCCCCCCAGAATTCTTAATTCTAATGTATTACATCATTTCTATTAAATTTCATCACTCTTGCCCTTATCACATTTTACTTAGAGTGAGAACTACTTCAAAGTACAGTGTATATAAAAGATATTAGTGCACTCTTGACTTCCAATGAATAGGGTAATAGTATAATGCACTCAGAAAATATTATTTCAAAGCTGTTATGAGTAATAGATAAAAAATGTTCTGTATTTATTCAGTTGGGTCAAAAAAGCTGGAAGCAGAGTGACACTGCAACATATAAATATAAAAGCTGTTTGTCATGAATGGGCTAGGACCTGACATTATCTTCTTATATTGTCATTGTCACTAACTGCGTGAAGAAATAGAGTAGTGTAAAATCAGTTTAACCTTGCGACCTTTATTTTTGAACTAGATGTTCATTATTCAATAAAAGTTAATTGAGTGGCTATTAAATGGCAAGTGCTGGATTGGACTAAAGGAACTATGGATTTAGTAGGGACTGAAAGAGAGATCAAGCCCTGCTTTCTACATTGCTCTCCATATTTTTCAACCAAAATTTAAAGTACTTACTCCGCCTTTTGACTTTGCTGATGAGATCTCAAGTGGGTAGCTTAAGTTTGTATGTCATTAATAAATTTAGCAGTTGACTACAAATTCAACTGCTGTGTCATTTCTCTACCATGTGTAATGCTTGTTTTTATTTGAACACTTAGAATACTATGTAAGTATTATCTTTAAGGTTGTAAATGAAACTGAAGGACTAAAATAGAATGTGAAATATTTGGTTCAAATTTAAGTGAAGGGTTCTATAAAGTGTCACTCACTCATTTTCCTTTTTTTGGATGTTAGATAGCTCTGTGGCTCTTTCAGCTTGAGACAATGTTGGGCTTTTAGCAGTCTGAGCAATATGAGGAATAGGAATTTCTTTACTAGGTCTAGACTTAAGGTTGCATTTACACTGTATTGGATTTTGGTCGTCCTGTGGTACACTGGGGCCAGATCTTCCTGGCTTTGTGAGTTAGTTGTGAAATTTTTAGGCGCTTTCAGACCTGGTTATTTAAGAATTGGTGGGTTAAAATCTGGCACAGTGGAGTATTTTCTGACCATGGGGGAATTTTATTATGTGTTTTGGGATCCCCAATACAATCCCCATGTTAAGAGATTTCCTAGAGTGACTCCTAAGACTAAAATCTTGGGATTAAAACTATATTTTATTTTCTAAAGGTAGTAAAGTTATACAGCTGAATCATAATGGAAAAAAGAGGGAAGTCGATTGTGGAAAAACCTTCTGCAGGGTTCCTTAATGTCTTTCCCTCTCATGAAGTATCACATGGAACACACTGCTCCCCAGAAATGAAAAGGCTGTAGCATGCATGCAGTGTTTTCTGGGTCTGTTTGCTTTTTTTGTTTTGTTTGAGGCAGCTGCTGGGAGACAAATGGCCAGGGTTTTAACTGGGAGCTGGTCACATACGCACCCTCTGCCTAGCACATACCAAAATTCCCAGAAGGAAAGCAGATTTAGTATAAAGCGCATTCTCTACACAAACAGTCTAGACCCAATACACCACTCTACCATTTAGAGAATCGTAAGAACACTCTTAGCATCTAGGTTCCCAGACACCAGCCAAAGGCCGGTCTTGAAAATAGGGCTTCTAAGAACACTAGTCTCCAGCCAACTAACTTCACACTTTCCCATACAATTAACTTTTTCATAACCTAATTGTAAAAATCTTAAGTGCTAGTTAGAATCAAGTTTCTAACTATTTACATTAATTATAATAAGTAGGTTAGAGTAATGAATCTGATCCCATTAGGTAGGCTATTTTACTTGCTGCTTGCTGATAAGTATATCTCCCTGCTGACTCCTTTGTGATCATTATTCATTTTATGTATTTATTCCTTGGTAAGCATTCATTGCCCTATGTACCATCAAAATAGTTTAAACTATAGAGTTCAGAATAGTACAAGGTTTATTGTATAAAGGAACTTATGCTTATATATGGAAAGTACATGTATATTAGAGTATAGGAATTGTCATCTTTTGCTAAATAATATGAAGTCAAACTAAGAGGAATAGAGAGTAACAGAGTGGGATTTGAACTAGTTTATATGTTTTCAAGGAACGACTCTCTGGTTGGGGGACATTTGAACAGAGAAGTGAAAGAAATAAGGACATAAATTACTCAGATATCTGGAGATAATTCCTTCCAAACATACTTCCATGTTCCAGAGGCAGGAAGTGATGAAAGAAGGGCAAGGAGAGGGACAAGGACAACATGGCTGATACAGAACAAATAAGGTAGAGAGTTGGCTAACAGAGGACACCAGAGAGGTAGAGCAAGAACAGAAAACTGATATTTTAGAGATTTGTAGTTTTTATTAACACCTTTTACATTTTCCTCCGAGTGAGAAGGAATCTGGAGGGTTTTTGAAAAGAGAAGTGATATGATCTTATAAAAGTTTAAAAAGCCAGAGCAAAGAATAGGTAAAAAAAAAAAAAAAAAGGCAAGGGTGGAAGCAGAGCGAATAGTAGGAGTAAATCAAAATACTCCAGGAAAAAATATTGATAGTGAAGATCAGAATAGCAGCAATGAGTGTAAGTGGTGAGATTTGGGCTGGATATATTTTGACATCAGGATCAATGGGAACAGGATAGAACAAATAGTATCTTGTTTTTGGATGACACTTTAAGATTTCTGCTCCAACTAACTGGAAAAGAGGTGTTGATATTAATCAAAATGGAAAGGCAGAGAAAGAAGCATTCACAGGGAGACTCAAGAATTTATGTTGGGATGCATTATGTTTGGGATACATATTTGATGACTAAGTGGAGATGCCGAATCAACAGTTGGATAGACAAGTCTGAAGATAGATTTGGAAGTCAACAAGTTAAAGATGATACTTAAGGCTATGGGACTAGAAGATATTTGAATGTATAATTAGAAAAAAAGCATTACAAGGACAAAGTCATAGCTAGTTTTTACAAGCCTGGAAGATGAGTAGATACCTGCAGAGGAGGATGAAAGCAGTTAATGAAGTGAAAGAACCAAGAGAAAGTAGTCTCCATAATGAGTTATGAAGAACATCTTACAAGGAGGAAGTGGTCAGCAGTGTCAAATGTTGATGACTGTTGCATTAGGGGGAGTTTGAGAATTGACTGATAAATTTTTTAGTGTGGATGCTCCTGGTGATACAGCCAATAGTAAATAATATAAATTACATTATCCTAGTGTTATGTTAGTGTGGGTTCAAGAGAGAATAGGAGCAATGGAGAGATGGAGTGTGAGTACAGCTGGTGGCTTGAGAAGAACTAGAGGGGTCAAGAGGATCTTTTAATAGATATTAACACAGTGTATTTGATTATGATAAAAATTGTGTAAGAGAGAAACAACTGCTAATGCAGAAAGTCAAGAGAATGGTATCATGAATAAGTGAGATAGGATGAACTCCAATGCATAATTGAAGGGATGAGCCTTGGGTAGGAATACTGATACAAAGCAACAGCAGGAGAGAAAGCAGAGTACATGAGAATAAAAAAATGTGGGCTGGTGAATGGCAGATTAGATACTATTGAATGCTTCTATTTTGTCAGTGAGATATTTAAAAGATGAACACCTGAAAGAAGGAATGTCCTAAAGGTGGACAGGTGGAGTGGTGAGGGAAGGGTTTTTGTTCATTTGAGGAGAGAAGAAAAGAGATCTACTATTTGTCTGGAAGCGTGGGTGACTGAATTGACAAAGGAAACACAATAGGATTGAAAGGAAGAACGTATTTTGCCTGAGATTTATGGTCAGGGCTTAAGAGTTAGTTAATTATTTCAGGTCCTTCAAGAAGAGGATGCCAGGTTAGCATTAGACCTACAAGAGTTTTTTGGGGGGGACATACCTGTGAAAAGTAGAGAGGGAAGTTAGGCATGGCAGAGAAGAGTTTTCAGACCATGATGCAGGTCTGATAGCTGTGCAATGAGAGCCAGGAAAACCAGGTAAACACTTCAGACTTTGCCATGCAGGTCTGAGAATGTCTTGGCCAGCTGAACATGAGGTTTCCCTGAAAAGGTTGATGGTTAAGAGAATCTCATATTGAGCAGAGATAGTTCTGTTATAGTGGTCTTGTCAAATACACTTATTGACTGGGAGCAGCCTAGGGGGAGCTCAGTTTTAGCATGAGCACTGTAAAGAATCTGTAGGTGCTGCTGGTGGAGGCTTTCAATCAGCTGGGCTCACTGCAACAATTTCTGAAAGGAGACCTGAGCGGTTCATGTCCACGGCTGGCGTGTTCAATGTGGCCATGTGTTTTACTCTAACAGTGGTTAGCTACTCTGATTCTGAGGAAGAAGTGGAATGTTATTTTTAGTTTTGAAAATTCCTGGGGTCATAATATGAAGGGAAATGGGAATAAACCAAATGAAGCATAATCAAGCAGTTAAAATGAAGAAACATAGACCCAAAGCTGGCTATGGAAATGAGTACCTGAAGGTACTAGAGTTTTACCTATGCAAGCAAGAAGCTAAAGTCCTTTTATTAAGGTAAAAATAATTAATTCCTTAACTTTCATTGCAAGTTTGACTATAAAAGTAGAAGGCTTATAATGTTGTATTTATACATTTATATGTAGAGAAAGAAAACCTTTAAAACATCAATTTATGCATACATGTATGACATAAATGTGAGAGAGAAGCTAGGAATTTGTTACTTCCTAGTTAGGTTTAAATTTTCATGTGTTCCTTATACTCTTAACCACACGGAGTTGGATTTTAATTTTACACATCCATTGCAACATTGATCTCAAATTCCGCTGAACCCCTTCATCATGTGCAAATGAAGAGGAGAGATTAAATGCATCAAACTTGCTGTATTGGGAAATGATATTGCAGTTCTACAAGCAGTATCTTGTTTTAAGAATTTGCAGGATACTTTGGACTCTAAGGATTTTAAGGTTTATTGACTGGCTTTAAGATTAAACCTTAGTCAAAACTATGGCCAGTACCTGCAGTCCCTCTTATCTTGCCTCTACTCTCCTATTTAGAGACTCCACTGCCTGAATGACTATTGTGGAATTAGAAAATCCCTATTCATCTGTGCCTCACCAGATGCTAAATTCTAACTGTAGGACTGGAATTTACTTCCATTTGTCTTTGAGTTCATCCTCTCCGTTCTTTTCATACTTTAGGCAGGTCTAGTTTCACATCTGAATCTTCAGTAAATCTTGTTCTACTGCAATTAACAAAGCCTGGCTGTGTCAGGTATTTCAATAAGTAAACAATAATTTCAATCCTTGCCACTGTCACTAGTAAGTGCCTGGAAGCAAGTCTGTTCTGAGAGCCTTAAGAAATATTCATAGTCAATCCTTATAATAACAGTGTTTTTTATTATTAACATTATTCCTATTTGGAAATAAGAAAAATGAAGTCCAAGTAATATAACTTGCTGAAATTTATATAACAAAGCCACACAGAAACCGAACTGACTTCTAATTTTCTTTTAATCTGTATCATATACCTTTCATGCCAGACATTAAGTATATCAGTTTATAAATGTCTAATTGTTCCCATTTTCAATGCATCCACAGGTTTATTTCCTTCTGAAGTTCTATATATTAAAAGATACAGAAACAGTGCTGTCTACTTACAGGAAGAATAATAATCCTATGTCTATACAAGGCCATCATTAGGTACTTGTTGATTTCTTCCAGACCCTGAACACATGGCTTAATACTTACATTTATTGATGCTTCAGGGTAACTATTTTTGGTTATAGCTATAATCATAAACCTCAAATAGAAGTGTATGTAATTTTTTTCCTTATACTTTCGAGTTCTATTTTCATCAGAATCATTGCTTTGGGCTTGAGGCTTTTCAGATCATAAAGCTGGCCTCTTAAATCAGAAACAGAAAGGACTCTTCTATAGGATGATATATGCTTCCAGATGGCATGTCAGAATAAAGCAATATCCTTGTTAAAGGATGATTGTACCTATTTCTCCTTCTTGGTCTAAAGTTATTTTCCAAAACTATATTGTAAAATTAATTTCTTAAAATTGCAA
Organism: Meles meles; assembly: GCF_922984935.1. Lineage (NCBI taxonomy): Eukaryota > Metazoa > Chordata > Mammalia > Carnivora > Mustelidae > Meles > Meles meles. The sequence goes on along the minus strand of NC_060069.1, from coordinate 112,302,075 downwards.
TGGCTGAAAAGCAAATTGGAATTCCAGTAAAGTCAATGATAGTTTTTCACTGCTGAAGTAAACCAATTACCTGTTGGAAACATTGCCCTGTTTCTTTAAAAGTTTTCTGTCCATCAACTGTAGCATCTGTTTCAGAATGTTGTGAGGGAATGGGTTATAGCATTTAAGTCAAGGATTTCATTTTAAATAGAGGATTTTATTTGATAAAATTAGCCATTGATTTTTCTTGTTTTTCTTTATAGTCTTAGTTACAACTGAGAGTCTGTTTTGCTCTACAAAGAATTTTCTCCCTCTGAATTAAATATGGTATGAGTATTCATTTCACTGGCAAATTGTTGCAAAATTCAAGGTGTCCTATTAATTTTTGTTACATAGGAATCTAAACAATTTGAGCAAATAATGTTAGGTATACGTTACGAATTATTTTTACAGGAACAACATAATAAAAACCTTAAACCTATATATTTCTTAAAATGTGTATATTTGACATTTTAAAAACACTTTTGATTTCCATATGAATAGTCTGGATATGGAGAGATAACAATTAAAAGGGGAAAAAAACCTTAATATTTGTATTTTGTGTTCTTTACATATGTAACTGCTCTTAAATTGGCAAAGTGAAAAGGAAGATGGAAAAGATTATTCATATAAAATAGGCATGCTCAAAAGTTACTGTACTGTTGGAATGACAGTTTTATTTCCAAATGCAATAAATTTTCTGTAAGTTCTTCCTTTATAGTCTTTCACATGTGTTTCTTTATATTATTAATATCAACTTAGAGTTTGAGAACATTGCATTGATAGAATGTCAATAAGCTTATGATTATATTCACTGCCACCAAACTTGCTACTTTCAAACTACTTCCAGATGGATAGTTTAAGCACATCATCCTCACTTGGTTGTTCCTGTTTCAAGTTCTTTGTCCTTTGCTTCTCAGTGTTTCTTGACTGCTCCACGCCCTGTACTTTTCTGGGAGACCCGTTTATCTGTGGATAACAAGGGATGTTCTGATCAGATTAGTTGTTACTGCTTAGCTGTTCCTCAAATGAGCCAAATTTTGCCTTTCCTTTTTGTCCAACATTGACTGTATCCATTTATTTCATAAAGTCTCACCCAGCTGATTTGTCTTAGCTATGATTTTCTCTGTTCTGAACACCTAAACCCATCTATATTGCACAGTCTTATTGGATTCAAGCTTATATTATTTTCTGGTTGCTTCATGTACTATATTCTCTAAGTAGGTTATCTTGAAATATTATTCTCTACTGAGGCTTGTTGAACACTAAGAAATAAATAGATATTTAGTAATTAGAAAGCATTCTAATACAAGATCTACCAAGTAATAAAGTTTGTTAAAATCCAGTAGCATGTGGTTTAAATGTTCAAGAAGGTGTCCACAGTTTTTTGAAGACCATCTCATTCTAGATTTATATACATGAAATTAGTTCCCTCTTATCTTACAAAGTTTCTTCCAGTACAAATTAGCAAGACAGCATCCTGAATAAAACCTTTAAAAAGTTTAAACATCACAGTTCTAAAATTTCATAAGCTGTTTAAGATATTTTCAAGAATTTTAAATTATGTTGATCAAATGAGAAAAATATAACAACACTTGATTCTGTTTTTGTTGTTGTTTTATATACCACTTGAGAAACTGATGGACCTGCCCACTTCTGCCTCTCCAAATACCGTATGCATACCATATTTTCATGCTATTTCCTCTGGCTTATATTAGAAACAGATGTCCTTTATAAAAAGTATGAGGTCAGTTTTAAAATGATACTGACTTACGTCAAGTTTGAAGTGAAAATAATGGTTTCCTTAATAAAGACCATGAAAATTGGGAAAGTAAAACCCAAAGGAGGAAAGTTATCTTAGTCTAAAAATATATTTAAAGGAGCCACTGTGGAGAACAATATGGAAGTTTCTGAAAAATTAACAATAGAAATACCACATATCCAATAATTCCCCTACCAGGTCTTTCTCCAAAGAAAAAGAAAACACTGATTGGAAAGGATATGTGCATCCTATGTTGCTTGCAGCATTATTTACAATAGCCAAGATATAGAAGCCACCTAAGGGTCCATTGATAGATGAATGGATAAAGAACACACACACACACACACACACACACACACACACACACACACACACGAATATTACACAGTCATAATAAAGGATGAATTTGTGTCATTTGCAACATCATGGATGGACCTAGAGGGTATTGGTCTAATGAAGTAAGTCAGACTGGGAAAAACAAATGCCATATGATTTTATTCATATGTGAAATCTTTAAAAAAGGGATAAACAAAAAACAGAATCAGATCTATAAATAGAGGAAATAGATATGATTGCTAGAGGATAGAGGAGTTGAGAGATGGGCAAATGTGTGTGTGTGTGTGCATAAAATATACAATTTTTTAAAAAGAGTAAATGGGTGATACATGACAAATGAGAAGTTGGTCTTTTGATTTGTCTTTGACATGGCAAAACTCATGTCCTCTTAAATATCCATTTGAGCTTTTTAACATTTTATTCTGATGATAATGAAAGTTGGTAGTCTGATTCACAGAGATTCATAGAAACACATCAGATCAGAATTCCTATAGCTCATGTTGCCAGTAAGGTTAGCTTACGTCAAATAATTCTTTTTTTTTTTTTTTTTTGAGGTTATCTGAGTCAGATTCATATTAGATTAATCCTCTCCAAATGAATGAGGTTTTATGTTTGTGCGTGTGTAATATATAATGTGGCACTGGTCGTGCAATTTCAATAAGAAAATAGCTAAATGTATAATTTAAAAATGTTATGGGAATTAAACCTCAAAGGGGTTCTGCAGTATTTTCTCTACTTGTCGACTTCTGCCTAGTAAGAAACTAACAAGGGGCGCCTGGGTGGCTCAGTGGGTTAAGCCTCTGCCTTCAGCTCAGGTCATGATCTCAGGGTCCTGGGATTGAGTCCTCCATCAGGCTCTTTGCTTGGCAGGGAGCCTGCTTCCTCCTCTCTCTCTCTGCTTGCCTCTCTGCCTACTTGTGATTTCTCTCTGTCAAATAAATAAATAAAATCTTAAAAAAAAAACAAAACTACCAAGTCTTTGTGATTGCTGATTTTTATCCCAGAGAAGCAGCTCTCCCAATTCTAGAAAGTTCAAATAGCTGTCCCTGTTGACTCTATTAATATTAATATCTTTATGCAAAGATATTATTTGCCTCTTTCATTCCCATTTTCTCCTTAGTTTTTTGTCACCTCAATCTTCCTTTGGTAGCCAAAAATCAAAAGGATAGCTAAAAAAGCTAAATATTCAGGTAGTTGTCACAGGTCAAACTGATGCATCAAACTCATCAGTGGAATGGGCTTTCCAGAGATTTGTCTGTGGAGTGATGGCATAGGATACAAACAATAACAAGTCAGGGATTCATCAGTTGGGTCTATTCACTTTTACAATAAACATTTTATATGAAATATTGATAGATCTCAAAAGCCATTAAATATTTTTTATGGGCAACTCATATGCATCCCCTTTTTATCTTGACATTTCTGATTCTAAAAGATCAAAATTTATTAAGATTTATGGAAGTGGTACTATGTATTTTGGTTTAAGTCCAGCATTTTTTGGGTTTTGTTTTGGCTCCTCTCATCTCTGTGGTCACACAAATCATAAATGTACAACCATCTTCTCTTTAACTCCCTCCTCCAGAATAAATTACTGATCAACGATGCTGTCCCAAGTCCACTAGCTTTGTACAAATCATTTTGGACACATTATAACATGGTTTGCCTAAAATATACTTAATAAAATACAATTTCTTCCTAGTCAACTGCATCCCCAAAAAATGCTCTGCTCACATGTCCATATGTTTACTTAAATTTCCACCATCCCTATTTAAAGCTCATCTTTAATTTCCTACATTCTTCTTTTCTTATAAATATTTCCCGTTAATGTCCTTACAAATACTCTTCTATTTCAGCCTAAGATTTTCAGAAGCATTAATAAATATGACAATTGAACCTTGTTTTGGGAAAGATTTGTTTCATTTCAATGGCAAATTTATCTGCCATTTGTAGCCAGTCCACAAATGAAGTTTTACCTGACACATTATTTTGAGAGTTGAATTTCATATTCTTTAAAAAATATTAAGTTCCATGCTGTGGCAACTGAATGTGGGTTCAGGGAACTTGCTTCTCTATGATCAAACTGGCATTCAGTGGAACAGTGATTCCTACACATTTCCCAGGGTCTCTTGGTGTTTCCAGAGACCCTTTCAAGTAGTCTGCAATATAAAAACAATTTTCACAATAATGCTGAGATACCATTTGTCGCTTTAGCTCTCATTTTCTCATGACTGAAGAGTGGAGTTTTCCAGAGGCTACATAATCTGGTATTGAAACAGGATGAATGCAGAAGCAGGTAGGAAAATTCAGCTGTTTCCATTAAGAAAAACTGTAAATTGTAAGCAAGGACACTCTTTACTCTGAGTTTTCGTTGTTTGGGGAAGTATAGATACTTTTTATAAAGCATATAATTTATATTAAAATATAATGCTTTATTATTCATTTTGAATAAAGATTTTTAAAAATGTCTCAGTTTTAGTTTGCAGTAGAGTAATTACAGACCTAGTTGGCACAAACAAAAACTCTTTGGGATTTTCAATATCTTTTAAGAGCATAAAAGGGTCCTGAAGACAAATGTTACAGAAACACTATTATAGAAGCTCCCTACTCTCTTCTTAAATCTTTTTTTTAAAGATTTTATTCATTTATTTGACAGAGAGAGAGAGAGAGATCACAAGTAGGCAGAGGAAGGTGGGGGAAGCACGCCCCCTGTTGAGCAGAGAGCCCTATATGGGGCTCAATCCCAGGACCTTGAAATCATGACCTGAGTGGAAGGCAGAGGCTTAACCCACAGAGCCACCCAGGTGCCTCTCTTCTCAAATCTTGAAGTATGTTTTCTGTATACAAATAGGACACAACTTTTAAAGCCATCTCTGGTCAGTACCAAATCTATTTGTGCAGGGCCCGTGTCTAGCTGGGTTTCTTGGTCATCTGATCTACATTCTTATTTTCCTGGACTTGTGACCTTGGCTGAATCCCGTGTGGTTAGAAAACTTTTTAGTATGCCCTTTTCTGGCTTCTTGATCCTTGCTTTCTAGTTTTACTTTCTTGAATCCATTGTTAGCAAGGTTTCAGGGGGGATATTCCTTGTTCCAAAACAAACCTGAGGAACTCTTACCTGGATTCATCTAAAAAGAGTATACACATGTCTGCCTGTATTTGTATATTAGGAGTTTGGAGTAATTGACACTGCCGCTAATTATATAGCTGACATTTGTGGAGATAATAGTTGTTAATTCTCCCACCAACAGTGTCCCTGATGTGTTTATGGACTCTCATTTTCATCTCATGGTCACATTCTCACATTCCTCTAAGATCGAAGTCCTTCCTTGCCCTCCTTTTTCAGTTCATTCTGCCCTTGTCCTCATACTCCAGTACTTTCACTGACTGGTGTCCTACCCCCAGTGTCTAGTCCTTGCAGCTGAATGCTTACCACCTATAATGGGAAGTCCTTGATGGTGGTCCCTGGTTTAGCTCTCTCTTATTCCAAACTACTACTGAAACATGTAATCAATTCAACTGGATTTCTTTGGTTGCAATTTTTTAAAAAAATGTTTATTTATTTGTTTAAGAGAGAGAGACAGAGACAGAGAGGGAGAGCATGCACATGTATGCACACACAAGTTGAGGGCAGAGGGAGAGAAAATCCTCAAGCAGACTTGTTCCTGAGCATGGAGCCTGATGGGGGTTTGATCCCAGAATCCTGACATCAGGACCTGAGCTAAAATCAAGAGCTGGTCGCTTAACTGACTGAGCTGCCCAGAGCCCCTGGTTACATTCTTTAAATCATTTTCTTTATGTATTTTTAAGTAAACTTTACCTGTACTTGGGGATTGAATTTATGACCCAGACATTAAGAGTTACATGATCTAATGACTGAGCCAGCCAGGCACCCTCTTTGGTTGCAAATTTTAAAATTTTTTATTCAAGTATAACATACTTCATATATATATAATAGTTATTTAGGATGATATATTTTATAAATTGAGCAAATTAAAACCAGATCCACTTTAATGATAATACTGGGCCACTAAATCTTTCTTAGTCACTCTATTTATTTTCATACAAGTTTTTTAAAAGATTTTATATATTTATTTTTCAGAGAGAGCATAAGCAGGGGAGCAGCAGGAAGATGGAGAAGCAGGTTCCTCACTGAGTAAGGAGACCAATGCAGTACTTAATCCCAGTAACCTGGGATCATGACCTGAGCTGAAGGCAAACGCTTAACTAACTGAGCCACCCAGGTATCTCTATTTTCATACAAGTTTAATCTCTTTCCCAATTTTAACATTAGGCTGAGAAATGGTCTTTTTACCCCCATGTACTCCTCTTCTGCTTTTATTTTTTTTAACCAGCCAAAATCCCAATGTGAGGAAATAGACAAATTGAACACTGATCATATGGTATTGTATGCTTAAATTTGTAAGATACTGTCAAACTGTCTTCCAAAGTGGCTGTTCCATTTACTATTCCCACCAGTAATGAATGAGAGTTTGCATTTTTCTACATCTTCACCAGGATTTCATGTTGTCAGTGTTTTGGATTTTGGTGATTCTAACAGGTGTGTAGTGGTATTTCATTGTTTTAATTTGCATTTCTCTGATGACACATGACATGCAGTGGCTTCATATGTTTTGAGGTCTGTGTATCTCCTTTGGTAAGATTTCTGCTCAGATCTTTTGCCCATTTTTAAATTGGGTTGTTTTCTTATTGAGTTTCAAGAATTTTTTTTTTAAATATATTTTGGATAGCAGTCCTTTATCACATAGGTCTTTTGCAAACATGTTCTCCCTGTTTGTGGCTTGTCTTTTCATTCTTTTGATAGTGTCTTTGCAGAGCACAAGGTTTGCATTTTAAGGAAGTCCAGATTATTATTTCTTTCTCTCATGGATCATGTCTTTTGTGTTATATCTAAAGTCATTGCCAAGCCCAAGGTCATGCAGATTTTTCCTATATTATCTTCTAGGACATTTATAGTGTATTTACATTTATGTACATGATCTATTAGGTACATGATCCAAGTGATTTTTTAAATTTGATTTTTGCATTTAATTTGTTAAGTTGTAAGAGATGAGGTTTAAGGATATATGAACAATACCAAACCAGTAAAATAAATGCCTCCATTTCTTACCGATTTTAAAGTCTTAACACTCCATTGTGTGTATATACCACATCTTCTTGATCCATTCATCTGTTGATGGACATCTAGGTTCTTTCCATAGTCTGGCTATTGTAGACATTGCTGCTATAAACATTCGGGTACACGTGCCCCTTCGGATCACTATGTTTGTATCTTTAGGGTAAATACCCAGTAGTGCAATTGCTGGGTCATAGGGTAGTAGCAACATGGGGGGTTAGGGGAATAGGAGAAGAATAAATGAAACAAGATGGGATTGGGAGGGAGACAAACCATAAATGACTCTTAATCTCACAAAACAAACTGGGGGTTGCTGGGGGGAGGTGGGATTGGGGGAGGGGGAGCGGGCTATGGACATTGGGGAGGGGAGGCGAACCATAAGAGACTATGGATTCTGAAAAACAACCTGAGGGTTTTGAAGGGTCAGGGGTGGGAGGTTGGGGGAACAGGTGGTGGGTGATGGGGAGGGCACGTTTTGCATGGAGCACTGGGTGTTGTGCAAAAACAATGAATACTGTTACGCTGAAAAAAATAAATAAAAAGGGAAAAAAAAATAAAAAAATAAAGTCTTAGCACTCACTGAATCTGTAACTTATACATTAGCTGTCTCATAATAAGCCATTAAGACACTTGAGACATCATGGCACATAGGTAATATTCCTCATTTATCTTAAGCTACTGCATTTCAGAGTTTTAAGGAATTAACTTTAGGGTCATATCCCCACATGTCCTTTGTCGGCCTACAAGTTCAAACCCTGTGTTGACCCTTTATCTGAGCATCTCTTTTAGTATTTTTTGAAGCTGTTTTAAAAAGAGTAATGCTGATATTGCTTGCTTTTGATTTCAGAGGTTAAAGCTCTGCAAGTGTCTTAGTGCAGTTACATATTTTTAAATATATATTGAAATAGGCATTTTCTTCATTTAATAGAAATATATTCTGTAATATAACTTACCTAGGGTATTCAAGAATAATAAATTAAAAAAATTTCAAACCCAATTTCCTTTCAGTTTTATATGCCAGCCAATAAATATTTATTTTGAAAAATACTATCTAAAATATGCTATTTAATTGTCTAAAGCTGTGTTTTTTATTTTTTTGTTTGTTTGTTTGTTTCCTCCATGAACCAACATGATAGGAATAAACAGCACGCAAGTGGAAGTACAATGTGATCTTAGTGTTTTACTTCGTCCTATCAGTCTTTTGTTTACATGTGAGCATTTAGTGATAGATTTAGTAGATGCTGCACAAAGCTCCATGAATGTGGCTGAGGAGGATGGACATGGAAAGACAGAAGAACCTACATCTAAAGAAACAAAATGTATCCACCTTAGAGGCAGTTTTAGACTATTGCGAGAGTATTTGTAATGCACATGGAAATAACCTTAGGAATGTGTTCTGAATAAAAACACTTTTCACTAAAATTTTAATGCCCTTCTTTAGAAAAGAAGGAGAAGGAAATATGTTATACCTTCACCTTGTTAGACATCATATTGAATATTTTACATAGAGTGTTATTTGTGTATGTAATTATGCATATAAAATTATAATAATGCTCTTTATAGGTCTAATTTTACTGATGACTTTAAACCTAATTTAAGAACTTCAATTAAGGGCGCCTGGGTGGCTCAGTGGGTTAAGCCACTGCCTTCAGCTCAGGTCATGATCTCAGGGTCCTGGGATCGAGTCCTGCATCGGGCTCTCTGCTCAGCAGGGAGCCTGCTTCCCTCTCTCTCTCTCTCTCTCTCTGCCTACTTGTGATCTCTCTCTGTCAAATAAATAAATAAAATCTTAAAAAAAAAAAAGAACTTCAATTAAGTTTACAGGGCCTGAAAAGATGTCAAGTTGTTATTCTCAGAACTAACCTAGCCCAAAGGTTGTCTTCTTTTTACTATTTCCTGTGATATAGGAACAAGCCAAAAGTTATTCTTAAGTTTTTCAATTACATTGTAAAAAAAGACAAAATTCTTTAAATACCTATTTATACTAAAACAAAAATATACCATTTAGTCTTTTACCAACAGTGATATGAGCTGGGAAGGATTATTGGAAATATCTATTCAATGTACATATGAAGATATCTAAAATCCTAACCAAATCACCAAGGTTACATTCAAACAAATATACTAGAGTTAGAGAAGAAGTCTTATTTTTCAAATAGTAAAGCAAAAAAGATACCAAGTTATTTTGCAAGTTTTTTAATTTTAGCAAATTTACAGGATTACTAAATTAGTGTGCATCATAGGTAGTGTTAATCTTAAATTTATTCAGTTTATCACTATGTGCCAATTGAAAATGGTCCACAATATCTTTGGACACATTACTGACAGAATTTAATAATTAGCCCAGTGGTTGGGTTAAGATTTACCTTTAATTTTTGAACAAAATTACAAGAGTCACATTAATATAAATTTTCTCTTTATTCTAAAATATATCAAAGACCTTACTAAATGAAACTCTCCAACCAAAATGTAAAATTTATAAAAGGAAAAATTAAACCCTGTTGATTTTTTTTTTCTTTTCCATAGCCTAGTTTACTTTTATCTTTTTCTCTTATGAATGATTTTGGAATTTAATCTGTGCATTTTGGGGCCTTTTCATTCCATAGACACATAGTTGACTACTTTGATGGATCCGTTTTTAAAAAGTCAATTCTACTGGTTTTCATGGATGTTGAAATCTATACATAACCATTGATATAAAATTTGATACAATAACCTTTGACAATTCACCTAAAAAATATTGTTCATGCAGATAATATTTGCAAGGAAAGGAATACAAATCCTTTTTTATTCTTTAGTAAAAATTTCAGTTTTTAGAAGTTAGCTAATATCCTCCTGGAGACAAAGGCAAATGTAATTTGTCTCATTAAGAAAGCCAATGCAAAATTCAAATGCGTAACCTGAAGCCAAAAAGATACTGAAATGAGATTATGTTAAATATTCATTTGTTTTATTTATTTCTGCTCTGTGTTTTACAAAAATGAGAACAGAAAATGTGAAAATATGAAGAATGGGTCTGGAGATTTCAGTTGGACAAACATTTATTGTTTTGCCTTCTGGCCATCAAGTAGCTTCATGACAGATTTTACTTTTCAACAATTTTGCTACATGTACTTACAGTATATGAATCTTCTTTGGAAATAGAATCTGCATGGATTTTAAATTGAAGGCTGTTGCTTTTGGGAAGAGAAAAACATTTTAAGTAGTAAATAAATAAAAAAGCAGCACAGAGAAAAATCACCTCTGATTTAGTTGCCATATATAAGATGCTGATCTTTATGTTAAAGTAGAAGCAGAAATCATGAACAAGGTTATTTCTAAGAAGCGGTAAAACCCAGAAAAAAATGCTGATTTATTCATTCTTCTGATTTCTTGATTGGTAAATTGGTTTTCTGTCCTTGTTTTTCATTCATTTGCTTGTTTTAAGTAAAGGGCAAACTACAGAAAATAAGCCAGATGATTAAAATATCCATTAAAGGGGCGCCTGGGTGGCTCAGTGGGTTAAAGCCTCTGCCTTCGGCTCAGGTCATGATCCCAAGGTCCTGGGATCGAGCCCCGCATCAGGCTCTCTGCTCAGCAGGGAGCCTGCTTCCCTTCCTCTCTCTCTGGCTGCCTCTCTGCCTATCTGTGATCTCTGTCTGTCAAATAAATAAATTTAAAATATCCATTAAAAATGAACTAGAAGTACATAGATATATAATGAACTAGAAGTACATATATATACACATATATGTATATATACATGTATACATATATTGATGTACATATACATATATTTATGTATATATGTACATATATGTATATATACACACACACGTGTGTATCTATAGAACTTTACTAAAAAGTGTAAGGTATATTTGTGTCTATGAACGAGGTGAATATTTCAGTAACCTAATAGACTATACTTTCTGTTTTAATGAATATAGCTTGAATGGAATCTCAGCAGTACAATTCACTTTGAATGAACAACAGAGAAGAAAAAAAAACTTCCAGTAGATGACATTCTACCTTTGGCAACTTGCATCAGACTGCGTAGTGTTTTGCAAACTTTCTTCCTTTGATTGTTACATGAGCATGGTACAGTTAATTTGAAAAAGAAAAAAACTAAAAAATACACTTTGCTGGCCTAACTTAAATTGTTCACAAATTTGCAGTGGGACTTATTGTTGCAGAAAGGAGGTCATAAAGGAGTTTACCTGTGTAAAAATATAATGTTCATATTTCTATTTTTGGAAATAGCATACAACCCACCTAATGCTGAAGCAGAAATTATGTTGCTGGGTTTTTTTCCCCCTTAACTCTCCTTTTGAATGTATTTAGGCTTTCGATTACCTGTGTAAACCATCTCAAATTCATTGCTTTATTTAATTCACTTGCACAGACTTCATACACATATTGTTACTTAGAAAAGAATAGAAGCCAGTAAATACAGAAATGTTATTAAGGATAAATATAAAATTTTTAGTAAGAGGGTTCCAAATGATTCTACTGTGGGATTTAAGCTGTCTTCTGTTTTCAGATTATTCTCCACTATATTATTGGTTACCTACTAATGATCATTTGGCCATATTGAATCTTACATTATTTAAGTGAAATTTATATCCTATCATCCTTATATTCCTGATCTCATGCATCAGTAATATACCTAGAAGAATGTTTTATATATCATAAGTGCCCAGTCAATGTATTTTATGCAGAGGTGAATTTCAACATAAATGAACATATCAAATTTTATTTTAGGCTTCAGTTTGAAAAAACTGTTCTTTGTAATGCAGTTGAAGTGAAAGGGGTAACATAAAATATATGATGGCAGTATAATTTAGTATCAAATAAAATTTAATATCAAATCAAAACAACACCAGAAATTTTAAGAAAAATAGGAAAAATTGGGGCACTTGGGTGGCTCAGTGGGTTAAAGCCTCTGCCTTCAGCTCAGGTCATGATCCCAGAGTCCTGGGATCAAGCTGGCACTGGGCTCTCTGCTCAGTGGGAGGCCGCTTCCACCACCCCTTGCCTGCCTCTCTGCCTACTTGTGATCTCTCTGTCAAATAAATAAATAAATAAATAAATAAATATTTTAAAAAGAGAGGAAAAAAGAAAACTTTAACAGGGTAGTGTTTCCAGTACACAAGGGGAAAAAAAAAAAAACAGTTATTAACATGCTCTTTGATTTAGCCAAGACACCCCTATTCTATTATTTATCATTGATAAATGATTAAAATTTGTTCACAGGAAGTAACTTGTTTTCATCTCAAATAGGTATTTGACACTTCTTTTTCCATCACACATGGAACTTTCAGTCTATCTAGGGTGAAGACAGCTAGTCTAATAATTTTTCTTATGGAGTCAAATACCTAGAAGTTGACTGTCTTTCTCTACTTTGGTGCCAAGATCCATAATTCAAACATACTGAACAAATACTACAACATCTAGCCATTTTGTATTTTCTATCACCAACATTATAGCAACAAAGTTCTGTATGTATTCTATTGGATCTTTCTGACTATCTTGGTTAAAAAACAAACAAAAAAGCCATTATCAGCAGAAGTTATGTTGATACATTTGGAAATGCTAAAATGAATACTTGCTGAAGGATAGTTTCTACAGGCACAGATTGCAGAACAGCTCTCCAGAGTAGTATTAGAAAAGATGGAAACTCAGACAATTCCTTCTCTAAATGTTTTAGTATTAATGAAAAAAAAAATCTTGAAATGTGTCTAATACATCTTGAGCAGTAGTCATAAGAACAGGGCATAGAGAACATAATTCAAGAAACTGAACACAAATTATATTTAATCCTAGACTCATGATTTGATAGTCATCTAATCCTAAATTGCAAAGGAAAGGAATCTTACTTTATAAAATTTATCTCTGTTAAAGAGGTAAATTCAACTTAATAATATGATTCAGTAGATTTAAAAACTGCACAAATGGAGAAGAGCTTTGTAAGCTGCAAAGCACCATAAAAGCAGTGACTTAAAATTTACAAAGCCCTTTTTGTATTGTCATGGGTTGTTTCAACATAATATTTCTCAGCTTTATTTCCTGTATGATGAGGTATTTTCTACACCTGATCCTTGTAGTCATCCTCTACCTTTCCACCCAAGCTATTAGACTGGGCATAATTTTTTCACTTTTTCCCCCTATTTTTTGTAACATTTATTATTTATTTATTTATTTATTTATTTATTTATTTATTTATGTGTGTGTGTGTGAGAGAGAGAGCGAGCACTCACGTGTCTTGGTGAGCAGCACAAGGAGGAGGCGTGGCAGAAGAAGAGGGAGAAGCCAGCTCTCTATTAAACAGGAAGTTGTACCCAGGGCTCAATCCCAGGACCTCCAGATCATGACTTGAGCCAAAGGCAGATGATTAATCAACTAAACCATCCAGGCACCTTCCAGACTCCCTTAATCCTCAAATTTAACTCAACAAGTATATATCTTATTTTCCCTTTAAATTATTTCTCAATTTCTCTCTCATATCTTCCTCATTTATAAAAACTCTTTCAACTTGTATGTATAGTACTATAGTTATCTTTTTCTTTGTCATCTTTTATGAAGTATAATTGACATACAACACAAGTTTCAGGTGTAGGCAATGAGTCTATTATATATCATGAAACAATCACAAGAAGTCAACATGTCACCATACATAGTTACAAAAATTTTTTTTCCTTGTGATGAGAACTTATAAGATCTTTTTTTTTTTTTGCTTTTTATTAACATATAATGTATTATTTGTTTCAGAGGTACAGGTCTGTGAATCATCAGTTTTACACAATTCACAGCACTCACCATAGCACATATCCTCCCCAATGTCTATCACCCAACCACCCTATCCCTTCCTCCTTCCACCCCTCCAGCAACCCTCATTTTGTTTCCTGAGGTTAAGAGTCTCTTATGGTTTGTCTCCTTTCTCGGTCCCATCTTGTTTCATTTTTCCCTCCCATCTCCCCACAACCCCTGCCCTGCCTTTCAAATTCTTCATATCAGAGATCATATGATAATTATCTTTCTCTGATTGGCTTATTTCACTTAGGATAATACCCTCTATTTCCATCCTCATCATTGCAAATGGCAAGATTTCAGGTTTTTTGATGGCTGCATAGTATTCCATTGTATATATATATACCACATCTTCTTTATTCATTCATCTGTTGTTGGACATCTAGGTTCTTTCCACAGTTTGGCTATTGTGAACATTGCTGCTATAAACACTGGGGTGCACATGCCCCTTTGGCTCACTACATTTGTATCTCTACAGTAAATACTGAATCGTGCAGTTGCTGGGTCATAGGGTAGCTCAATTTTCAACTTTTTGAGGAACACCCCTACTGTTTTCCAGAGTGGCTACCCCTAGCAATTTTCAAATATGCAGTGTATTATTAGCTATAATCACTATGTTGTACAATATACCCCCATGACTTACTTTATAACTGGCAGTTTGACTCCCTTCACCCATCACCTCTGGCAACTACCAATTTGTTCTCTATACTTATGAGTTGGATTTTTTGGTTTTGTTTTGTTTTTGTTTTTTAACTCTTCATATAAGTGGAATCATATGGTATTTGTCTTTCTTTGACTTATTTCCCATAGCATGAATGTCTTCAAAGGCCACCCATGTTGTTTCGGAGGGCAGGGTTTCATTCATTTTTATGGCTGAGTAATATTCCATTACATATATATATATATCACATCTTAATCCATTGATCTATCTTGGCTGTTTAAAATAATGTGGAATGAATATGGATGTGGTCACCCATATTTTTGAATTAGTGTTTTCATTTTCCTTCCAGAGTAGAATTGCTAGATCTTATGGCAGTTTTATTTTTAATTTTTTGAGGAACCTCCATACTGATTTCCATAGTGGCTGAACCTATTTACATTTGCACTGACAGTGTACAAGGATTCCCTTTCTCCACATCTTCACCAACACTTAGTTCTTTTTTATAATTGCCATTCTAAGAAGTGATCTTGTATTTTGTGTGAAGTGATCTTATATCTTGTATCTATGACATTACCTCTAGCTTTCTAACTATTCTCCTCATTTGAATCTCACCTCCGAAAATGAACAAAATATGCCCTTTCTATCTGATTCACTGTTTCTCAAAATTAAATGTGCATAGAAATCACCAGGCAATGTTGCTAAAATGCAGAGATCTGGAATAGAGCCTGGAGACTTTGCATTTATAAGCTCACATATGATACTGACAACATTCTGCAGCTCACACTCTGAAAAGCAAGAATCTTAGTAATTAATTGCTCATGTTACTCCCTTTCACTGAATTCATCATAGTAACCCATCTCTGTTGGAATGGAGTCAACTTAGGCATAAAATGCAAAGTTACTCAAGTTTTTCATCATCCTATCTTTGATCTCTAAAACAACTTTTAAGCTCTTCTCTTTCTCAGTTACCAATTTTAGTATGTAATCAATATCAAATTTGAATAGTTTCCCAAAAATGAAGATAGGTCATGCATACATGACTGTTGACTCACATTCTTGTACTGACAAAGATGTTTTCATTGCCAGTATCTCTTGTCTTTCAAGATTCACTTTAATTGTTAACTCCACCAGAAAGCAACCTGAGGCTTGGGCTGACTGCTCTTAGTCTCACTTACCATTCTGCATTGACCATTGCGGTAGCACTTAAGACTGTTCTGAGATTACTCAAAAATATTTATCCCATTGGTTTGTGAATTTGAGGCCATGGTATTTTCATCTTTATGTCCCATAGGCTTAGTCACTGTACTGTGCATAATAGCTAATAAATATTTGTCTAACTCAACTGAAGTTATATGAGATCACTTCTGAAATTTGTCCAAATTATACATGTAACTGAAGTAGTGCTGGAACAAGTAGGACATTTTAAATAAAATTTTTTTGTAATATTTTTTAATGGTCTTTAGTAATGTCCTTTTGTTAATTCCCATTATTGTCTGTCTGTGTCTTCTTTTTTTTCTTGTCTTCTTTGCCAGGAGTATCAATTCTGTTACTATATCTTCTGGCTTTGTAGTTCACCTTTGCTGTTAGTTTTTTATTTTCTTAAATTTTTCTTTATCCTTTCTTTCCTTTATTCTTTAGTTTTCTTCATTCCTTTTTTTTTTTCCCTATCTTAAGAGTCAGGCCTAGATTACCAATTTTCAACTTCATTTTCTAATACTTGTTTAAATGTATAAATTTTCCTTTAAGCCAAATTATAGCTAGAACTTCCAAAATCTAATATGTAATATTTTTATTATATAGCTTATAATGTCTTATAACTCCTTTTGTGATTTCTTCTTTACCTTGAGTTATTTAGATTGTACTGCTATTTCCTTTGTGTCCTATCAATTAGAGCGTCATTAAAATAATCTCAGTAACTTGGGATTTGTCTATTTCTTATCAAGGGAACATTAGATTCGGATGGCAAGGTCATCTTTCTTGTCTTTTCTTTTCCTTTGAATCTTTGGCATATAAATCCTTTCCAATGGTAGACCTCTGCTGAAGGTATTTTTGTTTTGTTTTAATAAATATTATGTACTTTAAATTTACCTGGTCTGTAGATTTGTATGACACAATCCATTCAGCCATTGCCAAACCCCCAAGTGGCTTTTTTTTAGTGATAGATCACCTTGAAGTTCTTTCTAATATAACAAAGAGTCAATTTATATTTAAGATTCTTAGTGGGTCAAATTGAATATTTCATCCTCCATTGAAAAATCTATTTTTTGTATTTTTGTATTGCTCTCTTTTGAGTTGTTCCTAATATTTTCTGGCATTCTATCAGTATATAAAGATACACATAAAGTCTGATTCTTAAGAACCAAAGTATATATATCTTTCCAAAATGAAATAAAATAAAAGGAAAATAAATGAAGTTTTTCGAACTCATATCTAAACTTAGTGTGAATTCAGGTGAATTGGAAACTGAGGACAAATTAAAGAACTTTGAACTATTCTGAGTATACTCTAATGAAATGTAACATAAATACAAACCATGTAATGGTCTTTTCTCTTTGTATACAAATTTTGGAGAGATTTGCATCTTTATATAGTTGATTTTTTCCCATTCAAGAATATATTTCTTCAGGATTCTTTTGCATATCACAGAATAGACTTTCCTATACCTTATTGCTGTTTTTTTAAAACACCAATTTTATAATTTTCTTTGTTTTCCTGGGAAGTTAACATGTGTTGCTAATATTAGTTATTCCTACCTCCCCTGCCATTATATGTTCCATAGGGTACAGATCAGTTCCTGAAAAGATTCTTGTTTTTAGACTACTCTGTTGCATTAAGGATTTTATAATTTTTTCCCCTTCTTCCTTCATGGGACAAACTTCCCAAACCTTCTTATTCACCATTCAATTTTTGGTTTATTAATCCTTTTCACCAAGAGGTTTTTTTTTGACTTTGGAATTTGGGGCAAGGCCCTTTTCTTCTTTATTTTATTGCTACATATAACTCCCTTCCTGATAATTACTCAGGAGTGGTGGTTAATGAGTATAAGATTTACTTGGAAACATTAATTTTTTTCTCCTTTAATAAAGTGTCCTGTGTCCTGCCCTTCAATAGTTTGACTTGGTATGTTTGAAATGTGGCTCATGCATGTGTATTTAGCAAAAGTCTCCTCTGGTAACTTCAGTGAAGTCTGTTGACCACTGCTATAGGTAAGCTTATCGTGGAAGGGATTCACTGTTTCATCTTTTAAGTAATAGAGCATCTGGCACACAACAAGTCCTCAATTTTTTAACTAATAAGTGAAGAACACACTATAGATTTATTAATATGCATTTTATAATTGGCTATCTTAATGCTCTTCCAGAGGCAGTCATTGTAATTAATTTTCTCCTTTCTAAATACTTTCTTATTTCATTTTATTATGAAATTACATGGACAAAGAATTCCAGAACAGAGTTAAATTATATCAATATGAGGTGCACTTTATTGTTTCTTACATTGTTTTTCATCTATTTTCAGTATTTCATATTTTCCTACTTTTTAAAAAAAAGATTTTATTTATTTGACAGAGAGGGAGAGAGATCACAAGTAGGTAGAGCAGAGAGCCCGATGTGGGGCTGGATCCCGGGACCCCAAGATCATGATCTGAGCCAAAGGCAGTGGCTTAACCCACTGAGTCACCCAGGTGCCCCGTATTTTCCTACTTTTGCTGAGATAATAATTGACCTACAGCATTGTATATGCTTAAGCCATATAGCATGGTAATTTGATATACATATATATTACAAAATGATTACCACAATAAAGATAGTTAACACACCCATCAGCTTACATAGTTACCATTTCTCTTTTTGTGGTGAGACCTTTTATGATGTATTCTCTTACATCGTCCTTTCATGTATACCTTCACCCATTTCCTCTACTACCCAGTCCGCACCAACAATCAATCTGCTGTTTCTCTGAGTTCAGTTTTTTTATTTTACATTCCACATATAAGTGATAATCATGCAGTATTTGTCTTTCTTTTTTGTTGTTGATTTTTTAATTTTTATTTTTAGAATTTTTTATTATGTCTCTCTTTTGACTAGTTTCAGTAAGCATAATGTACTCAAGTTTCATGCAATTTGTTAACAAATGACAAGATTTATTCTTTCTTGTGGCTGAATATTTCATTAAAAATGTCACATTTTTTAACCCATGCCTCCATTGAAGGATACATAGTTTGTTTCCATGTTTTAGCCATTGTGAATAATGGTGCAATGAATTTGCGGGAGGAGTGTAGGTATTTATTTGAGATAGTGCTTTCATTTCCTTTTGATATACACTCAAGTGGGATTGTTGGATTATATGGTAGTAGTATTTTTAATTTTTTAGGAAATCTTCATACTGTTTTTCACAATGGCTGCACCAATTTGCATTCCCAGGAACAGTGTACAAGTGTTCCCTTTTCACCACATCTTCACTAATGTTTGTTATCTCTTGACTTTTAAATGATAGCCATTCTAATGGTGTGAGGTTGTTTCTCACTGTGGTTTGGATTAGCATTTCCCTTAAGGTTAGTTAAGTTGAATACCTTTTCAAGTACCTTTTGGGAATTTGAATATCTTCTTTAAAAAAAGTCTAATCAAGTCCTTTGCCCATTTTTCAATTGGTTTATTTGGATTTTTGCTCTTGCATTGTCTCAGTTCCTTAAATACTTCAGATATTAACCCCTTATCAGATACATGGATTACAAATACTTTCTCTAGTTCCATAGGTTATCTTATTTTGTACATTTCTTTTACTGTGCAGAAACTTTTTAGTTTGATGTAGTCCCACTAATTTATTTTTGCTTTTGTTGCCTGTGCTTTTGGTGACATATACAAAAAATTATTGTCAAGACCAATATCAAGGAGCTTTTTCCATATATATGTATATACACATATATTCCACACACATATATATATATGCACACATATATATATAGCAACCCCTTCTTTCTTTTGGTTGTCATTTGCTTGAAATACCTTTACTGTCTCTTCTTTCTGTCTATATACTTAAAAGTAAGGTGAGTTTTTTGTAGGCAGTGTATTATTAGATCTTACTGGGCTTTTGCTTGTTTTTGTTTATTTTTATCCATTCAGCTATTCTGTGTCTTCTCATTGGAGAATTTAATCCTTTTACCTTTAAAGTAATTATCAATGGGTAAGGACTTGCTATTTTTTTTTTTTTTTTTAGATTTTACTTATTTATTAGACTGAGTGAGAAAGGAAGAGCATGAGAACACAAGCACAGGGGAAACAGGCAAAGGGAGAAGGAGAAGCAGGTTTCCTCCTGAGCAGGGAGCCCTGTGAGGGGCTTGATGGGGGGCTCCATCCCAGGACCCTGGGATGATGACCTGAGCTGAAGGCAGCTGCTTAAATGATTGAGTCACATGGGGGCCCAGTAAGGACTTAAACTATTGTCATTTTAATTATTTTCTGTTTTACATATCCTTTGGTTTTTTGTTTTTGTTGCTGTTTTCTGTTTTCCTCTGTGATTTGGTTATTTTTTGTGGTGTGTGCTCTCCCTCTTTGAGTTTACCAGGGGTCTTACATGAAATAATTTATAGTTCTAATAGCATATTTTAAGCTGATAACTTTGATAGCATACAGAAACTTACTCTTTTACTGTTCCCATTTCTCAGATTTTATGTTACTAATGTACAGTTTACCTCTTTTTATATTGTGTATCCAAAAAAATTATTGTGGTTATAGTTAATATGTTTTAATTTAAAACTATGGATGTGATTTATGTCCCACCAATATAATATTAGAGAATCTGATTTGAAAATGTATTTATTTTTACTAGTGAGTTTATTTACTAGTTTCCTTTGGGGGTGCTGTGTTTACCTGATTCTTAGTGGTTCGTGTAAACTTGTATTGGTATCTGTACATTTGAGTAAGTAGTCTTCTCTTTCTCTTCCAGACTAGATACATTTGCTTGTACAAGGCAAGACATCACAGGTCAGATCAGGTTGGTAATGAATGGGTCAACTGGTAGTTGCTATAGGCAGGCAGGGCTTGCTATTAGTGTTTCTAGTTGGGCAGCATCACTGCCTATGTTTTGATGTTGGGAAGAAGTGCTGCCAGCTGGGCTCCAAGTTCAAGCAGGCCCTGTACAGGTTTCCCAATTTGTCATGACTACTGGCTGTGTTGTATGATTTGAAAGGGCCCACCAATTGGGCTCTGCATTTACTTCTGGTCTGGTGGGTCATAGACTGTTTCCTGGTCAGGTAGTACCACTAGCTGTATTCTACAATTGAATAATACTATGGGCTGGGCTCCTCAATTGTTCCTGGTTGGGTGGGACCTCAAAAACTATGTTCAGGCAGGGCTTAGTAGTCCTTAAGAGCCTCAGGCTATGCTCTATAATCTGGTGGGGGTACAGGCTATATCCCCTGAAGCTGGTCAGGGGCATAGGCTGGGCTTCATGATCACGTAGGCTGATGACTGTGCTTTGCTGTTAGATGTGGTTGCTGACAATCTCTCTGGTGAGGTGTGGTCTCCTACTGTATCCTGCTGTTGGGTGGGGCTGGAGACTGTGTTCAGTGGTGGGGCAGGGTCCCTGGATGGGTGGGCTCCCTGCCTGGTCTAAATGATAGGCAGTGTTCAGTCATCAGGCAGGGCTGCAGGATGGGCTCAGAGGCTGCCTAGGGTCACTGGTGAGATTATCTGGTTGCAAAAGGTCAGAGGCAATGCCTAACTTTGGCAGAGCTGCTGGCTTGGTTCATTGTCTAATGCAACTTTAAAATGGGCTCTGCTGCTATCCAGCTTCTCTGGCCAGGTTTTCTGGTACAGTGGAACTAAACCTAGGGTCAATAGTTAGATGGGGCTGTGGATTTGCTTTCCTGATTGGTGGGGACTTAGAACAGGCCCTGTGGTTGGCATGGCCTATTGGCTGAAGATCCAAAAAAGTTCTGGAAGCAAAACTTCCACCTGAATTCCCTGCCCAGACTGGGTCACCAGATTTGTTCTGCAGGTGTGCAAAGCCACTGGCCTAGATGTCTGCTTGGGCATAGCTGCAAGCAGGAATGCAGTTCACCAAGATCTGCGTGCTGGTTGATATAAGGCTTGCCCTCCTTTCTATCTATCTGATCCCCAGTGGTTAAGCCCTGTAGATTAACCCAGAGATTCCCATGAGGTAAGACTTGAGTGGGCCTCCTTACACAACACTGGAGAGTTCAATGTCCAACTTGGGCTCTCATTTTCCACTGGAAAAAGCTCTCTTGTCCCACCATTGTCCTGACTTAGGAAAGGGGAAGTGTGGTGAAAATGGGACTTTCTTCTCACCCTTCTAATGCTATCCCTTCTTGGTCCAGGGAAGTGCTTCAGTCTCACCTCTGGGTTCTGGAATTTTCACAATACTGTCTTGCCTGCATAGTTGACAGTTGGTCTTATAGTTGATAGTTGGTCTTCTAGTGAGGGAAGACTAAGGTTGGGCATACCCTGTACTGACATCTTGATGACATCACCTTCTTTTTTTTCTTTAATTGTAATGCAGTGTTTCACCAGTAAGTATCATAAGACATTGACAATTATTTGGGAATTTGTATTCTTAAAATATTTTAATTGCATTTATATTCTTATATTACTAAGGATTTTTTCAAAAAAATTAAAGACTGGATGTTGAGTTTTACCAAGTATGTTCTATATAATCTATACATCTGTGTACATATGTAAATCCTTTCTCATATTCATGTATTAGCAGGATAATGTGTATTTATGTGTGTGTGTACATATATATTATATTATCATATATGTTATATAATATTATATAATGTTATACATATACATGTTATGCATATACATATAATACTATATTCCCCATAGTATATATTATACTCCCCATACTGACTGAAAGGAAGAGGTTGATAGATGATCCTCTGATTCTTTATGTAGTTTCATGAATGGCTGATGTTTTAGCCTGTTCAAATTATTTTTGTGACATTAATTTAAACAATCTATTAAAAAAAAACTATAGAGCCTATATAAATGGGAATCACATTAAGTATTATGTGCCAGGACAACAACTTATACTTCATCACCGATAATGTACATTGAGTAATTACTAACCAGTATTGATGAGCTGTAGAATTTGAGTTAGTTATTATTACCAAGGGGCTTTGGGACCAGCAACACTGAATAAAACCGAGAAGCTTATGGCTGACCTGTGGTTAGGTGAACATGTGTATTTCCAGTGTGAGATGATTTGGGGACATAGAAAGCTGTGCCTGAGAGTCATAGGACCTTCACCTTATTGTTGCTGTACATGCTATGTTGTTATCTTTTACCTATCTTTAGTTAATAATGTATTTGTTATGTGAAAGGTACTATGTCTTATGAACTTCATTGTGATTTGAAGGTCACCACTGCTTATTAAACAGAGTGAGCTAATGTGGAAGCATTTTCATATCCTGGAATAAACCTTATTTGGACATCATGTATTATTCTTATATTGCCAATTTTATCCTATATTTAGGAATTTCACAATTCAACAAATGATCTATTTTTTTTCTTTTTTATCACATTCCAGTTCTAACATTGTATTAACTTAAAAATTGCCTTTCCAATCTTAAGTTTATTCATAATTTCTACTTTTTATTATTTTTATTCATTTCTTTTATTTTCATTAATGTTTTTCTCATCATGATTTAGATTATACTTTTTTTCTCTAAAGTATCTAAAATAGAATACTGAGCCATTTATTTTGTTCAGTCATGGTCTCAAATCAATGATAGACACACATATACACACACATTTAATGCTAAAATGCAATTTGCTAAAATGCAATTTGAAGCATATTACACACTGAAACAATTGCAGGCCATGATGAAGTTAGCCTCCTCACACGTTAAAGGTAACAAAAGAGAAATGCCTTTTTGTTGAGGAATGAGCCTTCTGGTTTTGAACTAATGTCTATTAATGTCTGCCTGGGTCATATGCACACTAGCAAAACAAAACAAAACTCAGGATCTCTGCTTCCAGCTATGATGAAATATTGGACTTTTCTTAGTGCTATAAATCATTAAGAAACTGGACAAAATACATAAAGCAGTCCTCTTCATCTGTTAGCTAAATATAGGACAGGACTATGATCAATGAAAAAGCGATAAACAAATGAAGTTAATGCAACAACATCTCCCACTTTCTGCTGGGGAAAAATGCAAGATAGAAAAATAAGGAAAAAGGAATTTCTAAAGATCAGAAATGAATAACTAACATAAAAATTTGTCTAGATTAGATAAACCTTAAATTATATTAAACATCTGCAGACCTAGCAAAAGAAATGATCCCAAAGGAAGCACAGAAAATTTTTAAAAAGATTGGAAAAGAGAAGAAACAGTGACTCAGTGACTTGTGGAACAATATCAAGCAGTCTAAATTCCATGTAATAAAAGACTTCTTGTATAGAAACTGGACAAGTAAGAAGACAATGGAATGACTTACTGAAAACATAGGAGAAACAAGTAAAGTGCATATATGCTATAAAAACATGTTTAAATAAAATTTGTAAAGTTGTTTCATTTTTATGGTGTGCATAGTAATGTGAAGAGAAGGCCTGAATGAAGGGGAGAAAGATTCTGTGTATTCTTTAGATTACACAGATTACAATAATAATCTTTAGTATGTTACAACTTGATAATGGGCAGAGAAACAATTGAAATAGGGATTACTAATTCATCCCACTTATGTGAGTTGCTTAAAAGATTTCATATGGAACTATGAACTCAATAACCATGTATCATATCAAGTTTTTAATTTTTAATAGCTCAGAGATATATTAGTTAAAATGTGGTTCTAAAGAAAAAAAATTTCATAGTAAAAATAAAGTAACACAAATTAACATTAAAATATTAAATTTTCCCATCCTTTTTAGCTGCCTTAGATCTGCCCTAAATGTTGCACTTTTACAAAGTTCAAATGAATTTGTTTTATGATTACATTTAAGGAAACATATTACCTACTGTGCAATATATCTAGAATTACATATTTTTAGTATTTTCTGTAGTTTTCTTCAGTTTATGGACTTCCTTTCTATATATAGAGAGAAGAAGTCCATAAACTTTACTCTAAGGTAATATTTTTACTAGTTCCCATTTTAAAATCTGATAATCAAAGGTAGATCTAGGTTTTGTGGTATCTAAGGCTTATAGAGTTGGGAGGCAGGAGGAAACTCTTAAGGAAAATGATATAATATTACAAATAAAATTTATATGTAGAAGGCCATACTTATAATGAGAAAAAAATTAACATAGTACAATTTTGAAAAAGCTGATAAGTCTATTATAAAATCCAGAATGTAATTCTAATTACATGACATATATAGTATGTTTTCCTAAGATTTAACTCCTATTTAACTGCATCATCTTATGACAAAAAAATTATGCTGTTTTACACAGATGTACTCAATGATTTTAATACTGCTAAAGGTTTGTGATCCAAAATACAGTGATTTTCATAAATTCAAATTTGTGCTATGTATGTCAATCACAAAACATGGTGCATTTACAATTTTATATTGTGTTATTAACTATATATTTTATTGGAGTGAATTTCTCTTGCCTATGTCAGTGCAAACTGAATCTTTTAGTTAAAATATTACATATTTTACAAGAAATATTTACAAGAAAATATTACACATATTACAAGAATTTTCTATGCATTTTAAAACTTTTTTTTTCCATTTTATTTATTTTTTCAGCGTAACAGTATTCATTGTTTTTGCACAACACCCAGTGCTCCATGCAAAACGTGCCCTCCCCATTACCCACCACCTGTTCCCCCAACCTCCCACCCCTGACCCTTCAAAACCCTCAGGTTGTTTTTCAGAGTCCATAGTCTCTTATGGTTCGCCTCCCCTTCCAAATTTTTTGTTTAATAAACATATAATGTATTTTTATCCCCAGGGATACAGGTCTGTGAATCGCCAGGTTTACACGCTTCACAGCACCCACGATAGCACATACCATCCCCAATGCCCATAGCCCCCTCCCCCTCTCCCAATCCCACCTCCCCCCAGCAACCCCCAGTTTGTTTTGTGAGATTAAGAGTCACTTTTAAAACTAAAGTGAAAAAGTTTTCATTTTCCATGCATTTTAAAACCTAGTTTTATTCAATTCCCATTTCTGGAACCTGGACCTATAGGACTAATTCTTACAACCTTACCACCTTTTCCCCTTTATCTTGATATTCAATTGCTGGATGAGTCAGTACAGTGGACAATAGGCTCTTTCTTGATAGTATTTCTTGAGTACATCTAGCAAAAATGTATACACTACAGTGACACAAACCATAAATATTTCACTATGTCCAAATTACATGGCTTTTAAAATCAGCTTTTCCCTCTTTGGATCATGGTCACAGTTACTCAGTAGTCACCAATAGGAAGGAGGGTATGATGGAGGGGAAGGCAGAGTGTCAGGGACAGGAATATTCACTGATAATAGTTAAATTTCTTTCTTGTGCACATTTTACAAAAATATATGACCTTGGACACATGGTTCTAGCACCCGTCTTCAGGGTTTGAAACTGGGTGCCCTGAAGCTTAAGTTTCATTTGTCTTTTGGATTATCTGTCTCTCTTGATATCCATTCCCATAAATACACAAATAAGAAATCTCTTAATATAAGAATTAAAAATTTATGAAAAGTATTCTACATGTGGTAATCTTCTCACAGTTGATAGTATTGTGAGATACACAAGTGGTTCCTAATAAACTCCCTCCTGCTAAAATCTATAGTTTTTCATAGAATAACTCATGTTAATTTTTCTTTTAAGAGTCCCCTAAGAAAGCAGTTTGAATCATTTTTTTTTTGAGATGTAAATAGCTCTGTTACTGAATTTCTTCTTTTTCCTAAAACTTTAATTTCTTGAAAGCATTTTCTACTGCTATTTAAAAAATGATGAAAGGCTTTATACTTTTATTTTCAAATGACAAATTCTATATTATAAAACATTCCCTTGTTTTATCAATGATGTTGTTTTAAGATTTTAGTTTGTGTATTTTCTTAGGAAACATTATAGAATGTTGCTATCATCTGCTGTATTCAAGTTTCTCTTATTTTAAGTGCACATTAGTCTCATGAATATGTATTTTTCTTGATTAGTCTTGAACCAAAAATTCCTAATTTACTGTATTCCTTGGCTTGGCCAATTATGATCTAACCTAAGTATGATTTCAAGTGAAACTCAACCTCTGTGGAGTATCAGGATGGTTCAGAATAGTAGCCTTAAGAAAATATTTGACATTCCGTGTTAATAAAGAAGCCAATTTTCTGGAAGCACATTTTACTTGCCCAGGATGAGTTTCAGGAAGCATTAGATTTCATTAACTGGAAAATACCATTTGGACAGAATGTTCCTCCCTTTATTCTGTTTGAGTGTTGGATTGTGATAAACCCTTTGGCTTTTGCCAGAAGTGACCTAGTTGATGTAGTTCTCTGTCAATTAAAGTAGGAACCAGGTGTCTCATATGGTGGTTTTGCTTTGATTACCATGTAACAATAATTTTGGCTTTCTGAGGAGACCAAATAGCAGGAAAAGGCCACATTACAAGGGAGGTGATTTTATTTTATTACAACAGAATTTCCTAAAAAAAATATTGAGCATGGTAATTGAAATAAATTGTTTGAATATTTATTCTATAAATAAGGGGTCCTTCAAAAAAGAAATTACAGACAATAATCAGGCCTACCTCCAGAAATGCCTTTATTAGTCCTACTAGGAAGGTAGAATAAATTTTTAAATCTCAACTATAACCCCATGTGACTATTTTATTTACCTGTTCCCAGGATTCCAAAATATGTCATTTCTCCAGAAAAGGCACATTGGTCATCAGAACTCTGTAGGTCATGTGGGCTCTCAACCAAGCTCTGGCAGTATCTACACCTTTAGACAAATTATATAACCTCTGTTTGCTATTCAGGTTCCTAATTGCTTGTTCGCTAGACTCAACATTGATACTTTATATACGTTAGCAGGAGAGGACTTTAAAAATAAAATCTATTCAGGAATCCCAGTGTGTTAAACAGATACCAGTGGCTCTCCATTACTTTTAGTACTGTCACTTTCTTTTTAAAATTTAATTTCAATTTTCTTTCTACAAAGTAAATTAATAATTCTGGAGATATTCCAATGTAAACAAAAATTTGAAATTAGAGGCTATAGATGACAATAGACTTATAGCAGATTTTTGCCATTAGATGCTTTCTGGTTTATTCCCTTTCATGATATTGATATGATCTTGGTTCATATAAATAATTACTTATAATTTATGTCAAATTTTTGTTTTGGCTGTTTTTTATTTTGCATGGTGTCTCACAATATGTAAGTTGTACAAAAACAAACACCTTCTGCTTTCATTATGTATTCTTGGCACCTACAATAGGTGCTAGAAATACAAATATTTGGTATAATTTGTTGAATATATTTTAATATCAAAACTAATAATGATGTAACAATCACTATATTTTAAGCATCTGTTTGACAGGTAGAATTATATATATTTTAAAAATATTAATTTATTTAATTCTTACAACTAAAATAGGTACTACTATCCAAGGTACAGCAGTACATCCAAGAAATTAAATTTCTCAAGGTTCAGAACCAATTTATACCCAAACTGAAATTAAACTCTATGCATCCTAACTCCAGAGCAAACACTCAACAATTAATGCTGTTTTACATGACTCAAAATGAGCTGTACTTAAAATCACTAAAGTAAAAATTTTAAATGATCTAAATTTAATCAAAGTTAAATTTAGAAAATCAACTTCTTTTTCACACTAGTCATATTTCAAGATCCCAATAGCTACATGTGACTAGTGGATCTTGTATTATACCTGCACTGTTGAATACATTTCCATTACCACATAAAAAGCTTTATTCAGGGGCGCCTGGGTGGCTCAGTGGATTAAGCCGCTGCCTTCGGCTCAGGTCATGATCTCAGGGTCCTGAGATCGAGTCCCGCGTCGGGCTCTCTGCTCTGCAGGGAGCCTGCTTCCTCCTCTCTCTCTCTGTCTGCCTCTCTGCCTACTTGTGATCTCTGTCTGTCAAATAAATAAATAAAATCTTTAAAAAAAAAAAAAACTTTATTCAGTAGTGTTGATCCAGAACAGATATTGGCAACCTTTTTTTGTAAAAAGCTGGGTATTTAGCCTTTAAGTCTGATTTCTTGAAGCTGCTTAACACTCCTATTACAGTGCAACGCAGTCATAGACAATTTTTTGAAATATGAGTGTGGCTGTGTTCCAATGACATTAAAATTTGAGTTTCATAAAACTTTTGTATTTTATGAAATATTATTTCTTCCCAACCATTAAACCATAAAAACTATTTTTTCTAGTTTTTATTTAAATTCCAATTAACATATAGTTTAATATTACTTCAGGTGTAGAATTTAGTATTCAGCACTTACTTGCATACAACACCCAGAGCTTATCACAAGTGCCCTCCTTAATCCCCATCACCTATTCACCCCACCCCCCATAAACCTCCTCTTCTGCTAACCATCACTTCTCTATAGTCGAGTTTTTTTCCCTTTTTGTTTCCTTCTATTTTCATTTATTTAATTACTTAAATTCCACATATGAGTGAAATTATAGGGTATTTGTCTTTCTCTAACTTATTTTGCTTAGCATAACACTTTCTAGCTCCATGCACACTATTGCAAATGACAAGATTCCATTCTTTTCTATTGCTTTTCTATTGCTGAATAATATTCCATTATATATATATATATATATATATATATATATATATATATGCACACACATGCATGCATACAACATCATCCATTCATTAGCCATAGGATAATGGACACTTGGGCTCTTTCCATAATTTGTCTATTATAGATAATGCTATTATAAACATTGGGGTGCATGTGCCTCTTCAAATCAGTATTTTTGTATCCTTTGGGTAAATACCTAATAGTGCCACTGCTGGGTCTATGGTAGTTCTATTAATTTTTTGAGGTACTTCCATGCTGTTTTCCAAAGTGGCTGCCCCAGTTTGCATTCCCACCAACAATGTAAGAGTATTCCCCTTTCTCTTCACCAACACCTGTTGTTATAAAAACTGTTTTTTAAAGATTTTATTTATTTATTTGACAGAGAACACAAGCAGTGGGGAATAGCAGGCAAAGGGAGAGGGTGAAGCAGGCTCCCTGCTGAGAGGGACCCTGGAATCATGACCTGAGCTGAAAGCAGACACTTAACCAGCTGAGCCACCCAGGTGCCCTTATAAAAATTATTTTTAACTCTCAAGTCAGATAACAGCAGCTGATGGGCTCAAATTTTCTGTTCCATGGTTCAGAATTTCTCTAATATTTTGATTCTAAAATGCTATAACTTTTATAAGATCCACAAATTTGAACACAGTTATCTCTTATTGTGGACCATTAATAAAGATTACTTTTAAGACTTATTCTCCTGGGTGCCTGGGTGGCTCAGTGGGTTAAAGCCTCTGCCTGCAGCTCAGATAATGATCCCAGGGTCTTGGGATCCAGTCCCGCATCGGGCTCTTTGCTCAGCGGGGAGCCTGCTTCCTCCTCTCTCTCTCTGCCTGCCTCTCTGCCTACTTGTGATCTCTGTCTGTCAAATGAATAAATAAAATATTAAAAAAAGACTTATTCTCCTATGCCTTTAATATGATTTGAATATTTCAGTTTTAATTGTTAAAGGGAAGTATAGTTAATTGTCTTAAAACCTCTTTCTGAAACTAGTTAGTGTTTCTCAAGACTAACATATTCTCAGAACTTGTCAAATTTGTTGGCTATTAGTAGAATCTTGGTTCCTGTTCCTTGAACCTAGTGAGTGAATAAACTTAAAAATTTGGAAATATTTTTACAAGGAGTTGTTTGAAAGAAAAGATTAAGAAGGTCAGCTCTGGTTGAGATTATCAGCTTATATGTCCGTTAACAATAGGTAAAGTTTTCCAAGTTTATCATCTCTAAGAATAAACTAAGAAAGTCTTGCCATTTTCATCTACAGAGGGGTATTTTTCAAGCCCTTTAACAAACCTAATGAGTATTTATTAGCTGTAGTCCATCATTGTAACTTTCCTTTTTCTTACCATTTTAGTAGATTGAAGACCTATTTGTTTCACTTTCTGATAATTCTCTGAAAATTCAGGGTATAGTGAAAATTTCATAAGTTATCTAAAAGAAAAATATGACATAAATTTGGACCAGGTATTTTCAATATAATGTCCAGAACCACCACCAGGCCATGAAGTGGTGGGGGGGTGGAGGTTAGGAAGTGATAACTAGACATAAAATTTACTGGGAGAGGGGCGCCTGGGTGGCTCAGTGAGTTAAAGCCTCTGCTTTCGGCTCAGGTCATGATACTAGGGTCCTGGGACCCAGCCCCATGTCAGGCTCCCTGCTCAGCAGGGAACCTGCTTCCCTTCCTCTCTTTCCACCTGCTTCTCTGCCTACTTGTGATCTCTGTCTGTCAAATAAATAAATAAAATCTTTAAAAAAATTTACTGGGAGATTCTAATATGTAACAGGTGTTGGGAACCAATGATGTGACAAAACATGCAATTAAGGGACATTTCTCCAAAGTTTTTTTTAATGATACTAAAATTGGAGTTTGACACAAAACTGCTTACAAACCCAATGCACTGGACAACATGGTACTGGAAAGAGAATAAGGGGGTAAACACTTGGTTTGTTTGATCATGAGAGATCCTCATCAACATAGTTTGATCTGTAATATAATGAAGTGCAGTATCAACTAATTAGAAGGTGCTGCAACTCAGTGGCAGGCCTTATAAAAGCATGAATATAGTTATAGTCTTAATTCTGGCAGATCAATACAAAGAAGTTTAAGGATTTAAGCATAGATTTAGGTCATGGCGCTGGCACTCTTGAGAGCTGATTTAAAACCATGCCATTCAATTATACAAATTGTTGAGCAAGTTTTTTAATATCCTAAAATAATTTATTACACACTAAACATCAGATCCTATAAAAGAACTGAGCACTTAGATAAAATTAGAAAATATATAAGAAAGTAGAAGATGAAGAGTGTCAGATTATATTAAGGAACCAAAAGATGGAAGATATTCAGGATTTAAAAATGGTAAGATTAATATGATGTTTAAATATAGTAATTTAAATATATAAACAGCATTACGGATCCTTCTGAGAAGACTAAAGTATTTTAGATCATTTATAGATGTATTGGAAAATTGAAGCTAGTGTTCTCATAACACTGTGTAAGAGGCTTATTAAAATCATTCTGAAAATACCAAATCCTTGACAGAAGTAATCATCAATATCAAGATGAAATATGAGCCATATTTTCATTTTAAAGTATGTGAAAATGACTAATTTGCCTATGAGTGAGAACATTTAATGGCTTTTTTGTAGAAGATGAACAATAAATACTGAATTTTAGGTTAAGATTTTTTTTAAAAATAGTGCTATAGCTAGTATTTTTGACAAGTGATTTTTACCAGGATCAATTAAGGATATTTAGTTATTGTAGAGGTACTTCATGACAAAAATATAATTTCATATAATAGGATAGATAATATGCTTGTTAAGGTGATAATACTTAAAAATGATAGGAAAATATAATGACAAACAATTTATATATAAGTTTTCTTAAAACTCATTTTTGTGAGTATATTATATTGGGTCACATATGGACAATTGTTATGACTTTATCTGGAGCGGGATTTTATGAAATGACAGAAGTGAATTATGTTAAAGTAATAAAATCTCCAGTAACTGAAGTTCAGATTTCCTGGTCTGCTGAGCTTTGAATTTGAAAGTTTTGCATATGTGACCTATTTTAATAAAGATAAAAATCTTTAGAATGTTAAAACATATAAAAGTTACATCAATACAAAACTAATAGTATGATTAAATGCCATCAAAGAATCAATTCTGATTATGGCTTGAGTTCTTTCTTGACAGTACTTTCTTACTCAAACATTTTGGAAATGTGTCATTCAAGGACCAATTGTTTTTAGATCTCAGTATATTCTACAATGCACAAATGGTTTTCCTATCATGAATTTGATATATGTAGACATAGTCCATTATTTGCTTTTAAACCTTATGTGTCACTCAAGTATCATTGCTATTAGAAGTCAAATGGAAAATAATATGGCATTGTCAAAGAAGCAGTAGTGATGAAGGCTTTCTGGAGCACAATATGATATGTCAGTATCTTTTGCAACATAACAGGTAACAATATAGCTTAATAAATCTAAATGAGCGTGCAGTTCTATTGTGTGGGATGTCACTGTGTATTGATATAGGTTAATAAGAATTGTGCAAAAATCAACCTGAAAAACAGAACCTGTGAAGGAGAGAAATGGAAAAATACTGTCTTCAGACTGGTTAGTTTGCCATGTAATAGGTGAGCCTAAAAGAGAGGATAACTTTATTTACTTCCCGTTAGATCTCATATAATTTTATGGTCCCAAGATTTTGGCCAAGCTCTTGCACACACAGACTTAGGTAAGCATACCTGATGGTAAATCAAACCTACTGCAATAGTGACTATTCCTTAGAAGATAATGATTATTTCATAATCTAAGTTTTTAATAAGTATGTAGAAGTCTTAAATCACGTGGGCTTAATTTACTACAAAGTTAACAGTCTTTAATAATGCAAGTGAGAGTGTTTGGTTTTACTATAATTTAAAAATTAGATAAAACATTGCCCTGATGGATCCCCAAATATTGGGATATAGTTCTCATTATTTTTCCAGTTATTTTCCAGATTTTTAATTCTGTTTCTCATATCAATTTCCACATACCTCATTTTATTTTAGATTAATGTGTTTAAAGGTCAACTTTTCAATAGTGATGGGATCCTAGGATTTTCACTGCAACTGTATTCAAATTTGGTGATAGGATTTCGTATAAAAATTTATGGCAAATGCTCCAAAATCCTATGGTATTGATTGCAATGTAATTGGATTAGTCTACAACTTAGTAGATCATTTTCATACCAAATCATCTAGTGCCCCTGTGATTTACTATCACTTGAAAAAAAATGTCCCTGAGGAGATCTAGAATTTATACAGAGGCACATTTTAATTCTACTGTCCAGTTTTATGACTGTTTAAATGAGCACTTGTCCCTTACTTATCTTTCTAACTTGACTTACTATTGTGTATCAGTCTAAATCCTCTATGCCCAACAAACCATGCTCCTGACAGTTCCCTTTCATTCCATGAGCCACGTTGCCACTGTATTTTGGCTCATCTTGTTCCTTCCTGTCTTACCCCTTCCTCCTTTCCTTTTATTTAAATGCTTCCATGATCTTTTCAGGATCAAGTTTTTCTTCTAATTTTCTTACTATCTCACCTATAACTGATTTCTCCTTCCCCTGTCATCCCCCAAATTAACTTTTCACTCTTTGCCTCAACTTGATCCTGTTACTTTCTAATGACACCAGACTTCAAGGGGATCCCTGGCTTAGAAGAATCATGATTAACCCCACATGGGATAGTAAAAAAAAAATTGTCTACATGCAGTCTCTTAGTGTCAGTGTTCATTCTGGGAATAAATACTGGTTTGGAAGAGTTAGTGTCACTGGGTTTTATTATAGTCAGGTTTTTTTTCCCCGTTTTTGTTGTTGTTGTTGTTTTGTTTTGTTTTGTTTTTCACCAGACTCAAGTCACCATTTCTAGGCTCTGGCAAAAAGACAATTTTGACAAGCTGAGGTATCTGTCCCCCAGGGAACTCACATCTTTGGTTTAGAGAAGTGTCTGAATGTTGCAGTGGTAAATATAGCTTAGAATTCACACTCTTCAGAGGAGTCAAGATGGTGGAGAAGTAGCAGGCTGAGACTACATCAGGTAGCAGGAGATCAGCTCCATAGCTTATCTAAACATTGCAAACACCTACAAATCCAACAGGAGATCGAAGAGAAGAAGAACAGCAACTCTAGAAACAGAAAATCAACCACTTTCTGAAAGGTAGGACTGGCGGAGAATCTAAAATGACAGGAAGATAGACCGTGGGGGGAGGGGCTGGCTCCCGGCAAGAGGCAGAGGAACGGAGCACAAAATCAGGACTTTTAAAAGTCTGTTCCACTGAGGGACATTGCTACAGAGACTAAACCAGGGTGAAGCCCACGCGGGGTCAGCGTGGCCCCAGGTCCCGCAGGGTCTACAGAGACAGAGCCGAGGACTGAACTCTCAGCTCGGGGTTACCTTGAACTGGTTGTGGACTGGGTGAGCTCGGAGCGTGGCTAGAGGCTGGGGATACGGGAGTGATTGGGTGCTGTCCTCTGGGGGCGCACTGAGGAGTGGGGCCCCAGGCTCTCAGCTCCTCCAGGCTGGAGACTAGGAGGCCGCCATTTTCATTCCTGTCCTCTGGAACTCTACGGAAAGCGTCAGGGAACAGAAGCTCCCAAAAGCGAACCCGAGCGGATTACTTAGTCCAGCCGCCGGTAAGGGCGGTGCAATCCCGCCTCGGGCAAAGACACTTGAGAGTCACTACAACAGGCCCCTCCCCCAGAAGATCAACAAAATATCCAGCCAGGACCAAGTTCATCTATCAAGGAAAGTAGGTTCAATTCCTAAGACAGCAGCGGAATTTCAGAGGAAGAGAAAGCAAAGCACGGAACTCATGGCTTTCTCCCCATGATTCTTTAGTCTTGCGGCTACTTCAATTTTTTTTTCTTTTTTCAATTTTTTTTCTTTTTTCTTTTTTCTTCTTCTGCTAAATTTCTTAAAACTTTTACCCTTTTCTTTTTTAACGTTTTTTGACTAGTTTATCTAAATATATATATTTTTTCTTTCTTTCTTATATTTTTTCTTTATTTGTTTTATTTTTTAAATTTTTTTCTTTTTTTTTTCTGAACCTCTTTTTATCCCCTTTCTCCCCCCCACAATTTGGGGTCTCTTCTCATTTGGTTACAGCGCATTTTTCTGGGGTCTTTGCCACCCTTTTAGTATTTTATTTGCTCCTTCATATCCTCTTATCTGGACAAAATGACAAGGCGGAAAAAATCACCACAAACAAAAGAACAAGAGACAGTACCGAAGGCTAGGGACCTAATCAACACAGACATTGGTAATATGTCAGATCAAGAGTTCAGAATGAAGATTCTGAACATTCTAGCCGGGCTCAAAAAAGACATGGAAGATATTAGAGAAACCCTCTCTGGAGATATTAAAGCGCTTTCTGGAGAAATTAAAGAACTAAAATCTAACCAAGTTGAAATAAAAAAAGCTATTAATGTGGTGCAATCAAAAATGGAGGCTCTCACTGCTAGGATAAATGAGGCAGAAGAAAGAATTAGTGCTATAGAAGACCAAATGACAGAGAATAAAGAAGCCGAACAAAAGAGGGACAAACAGCTACTGGACCATGAGGGGAGAATTCGAGAGATAACTGACACCATAAGACGAAACAACATTAGAATAATTGGGATTCCAGAAGAAGAAGAAACAGAGAGGGGAGCAGAAGGTCTATTGGAGAGAATTATTGGAGAGAATTTCCCTAATATGGCAAAGGGAACAAGCATCAAAATCCAGGAGATGAGGAGAAACCCCCTCAAAGTCAACAAGAATAGGTCCACACCCCGTCACCTAATAGTAAAATTTACAAGTCTTAGTGACAAAGAGAAAATCCTGAAAGCAGCCCGAGAAAAGAAGTCTGTAACATACAATGGTAAAAATATTAGATTGGCAGCAGACTTATCCACAGAGACCTGGCAGGCCAAGAAGAGCTGGCATGATATATTCAGAGCACTAAACGAGAAAAACATGCAGCCAAGAATACTCTATCCAGCTAGGCTATCATTGAAAATAGAAGGAGAGATAAAAAGCTTCCAGGACAAACAAAAACTGAAAGAATTTGCAAACACCAAACCATCTCTCCAGGAAATATTGAAAGGGGTCCTCTAAGCAAAGAGAGAGCATAAAAATAGTAGATCAGAAAGGTACAGAGACAATATACAGTAACAGTCACCTTACAGACTAAATATGGCACTAAATTCATATCTCTCAATAGTTACCCTGAATGTTAATGGGCTAAATGCCCCAATCAAAAGACACAGGGTATCAGAATGGATAAAAAAACAAAACCCATCAGTATGTTGCTTACAAGAAACTCATTTTAGACACGAAGACACCTCCAGATTTAAAGTGAGGGGGTGGGAAACAATTACCATGCTAATGGGCATCAGAAGAAAGCTGGGGTGGCAATCCTTATATCAGATCAATTAGATTTTAAGCCAAAGACTATAATAAGAGATGAGGAAGGACACTATATCCTACTCAAAGGGTCTGTCCAACAAGAAGATCTAACAATTTTAAATATCTATGCCCCTAACGTGGGAGCAGCCAACTATATCAACCAATTAATAACAAAATCAAAGAAACACATCAATAATAATACAATAATAGTAGGGGACTTTAACACTCCCCTCACTGAAATGGACAGATCATCCAAACAAAAGATCAACAAGGAAATAAAGGCCTTAAATGACACACTGGACCAGAGGGACATCACAGATATATTCAGAACATTTCATCCCAAAGCAACAGAATACACATTCTTCTCTAGTGCACATGGAACCTTCTCCAGAATAGATCACATCCTGGGTCACAAATCATGTCTCAATCGGTATCAAAAGATTAGGATCATTCCCTGCATATTTTCAGACCACAATGCTCTGAAGCTAGAACTCAATCACAAGAGGAAAGCTGGAAAGAACCCAAATACATGGAGACTAAACAGCATCCTTCTAAAGAATGAATGGGTCAACCATGAAATTAAAGAAGAATTGAAAAAATTCATGGAAACAAATGATAATGAAAACACAACAGTTCAAAATCTGTGGGACCCAGCAAAGGCAGTCCTGAGAGGAAAATATATAGCGGTACAAGCCTTTCTCAAGAAACAAGAAAGGTCTCAAGTACACAACCTAACCCTACACGAAAAGGAACTGGAGAAAGAACAAGAAAGAAACCCTAAACCCAGCAGGAGAAGAGAAATCATAAAGATCAGAGCAGAAATCAATGAAATAGAAACCAAAAAAACAGTAGAACAAATCAATGAAACTAGGAGCTGGTTCTTTGAAAGAATCAATAAGATTGGTAAACCCCTGGCCAGACTCATCAAAAAGAAAAGAGAAAGGACCCAAATAAATAAAATCATGAATGAAAGAGGAGAGATCACAACTAACACCAAAGAAATACAGACAATTATAAGAACATGCTATGAGCAACTCTACACCAACAAATTTGACAATCTGGAAGAAATGGATGCATTCCTAGAGACATATAAACTACCACAACTGAACCAGGAAGAAATAGAAAACCTGAACAGGCCCAAAACCAGTAAGGAGATTGAAACAGTCATCAAAAATCTCCAAACAAACAAAAGCCCAGGGCCAGATGGCTTCCCAGGGGAATTCTACCAAACATTTAAAGAAGAACTAATTCCTATTCTCCTGAAACTGTTCCAAAAAATAGAAATGGAAGGAAAACTTCCAAACTCATTTTATGAGGCCAGCATCACCTTGATCCCAAAACCAGACAAGGATCCCACCCAAAAAGAGAATTACAGACCAATATCCTTGATGAACACAGATGCAAAAATTCTCGCCAAAATACTAGCCAATAGGATTCAACACTACATTAAAAGGATTATTCACCACGATCAAGTGGGATTTATTCCATGGCTGCAGGGTTGGTTCAACATCTGCAAATCAATCAATGTGATACAACACATTAATAAAAGAAAGAACAAGAACCATATGATACTCTTAATAGATGCTGAAATGCATTTGACAAAGTACAGCATCCCTTCCTGATCAAAACTCTTCAAAGTGTAGGGATAGAGGGCACATACCTCAATATTATCAAAGCCATCTATGAGAAACCCACCGCAAATATCATTCTCAATGGAGAAAAACTGAAAGCTTTTCCGCTAAGGTCAGGAACATGGCAGGGATGTCCATTATCACCACTGCTATTCAACATAGTACTAGAAGTCCTAGCCTCAGCAATCAGACAACAAAAAGAAATTAAAGGCATCCAAATTGGTAAAGAAGAAGTCAAACTATCACTCTTCGCAGATGATGTGATACTATATGTGGAAAACCCAAAAGACTCCACTCCAAAACTGCTAGAACTTGTACAGGAATTCAGTAAAGTGTCAGGATATAAAATCAATGCACAGAAATCAGTTGCATTTCTGTACACCACCACCAAGACAGAAGAAAGAGAAATTAAGGAGTCAATCTCATTTACAATTGTACCCAAAACTATAAGATACCTAGGAATAAACCTAACCAAAGAGGCTAAGAATCTATACACAGAAAATTATAAAGTACTCATGAAAGAAATTGAGGAAGACACAAAGGAATGGAAAAATGTTCCATGCTCCTGGATTGGAAGAACAAATATTGTGAAAATGTACATGCTACCTAAAGCAATCTACACATTTAATGCAATCCCTATCAAAATACCCTCCATTTTTTTTCAAAAAAATGGAACAAA
The DNA here is from genome assembly GCF_922984935.1 of Meles meles. Lineage (NCBI taxonomy): Eukaryota > Metazoa > Chordata > Mammalia > Carnivora > Mustelidae > Meles > Meles meles. The sequence goes on along the minus strand of NC_060069.1, from coordinate 112,262,880 downwards.
TCATCCTAAAATTTATATGGAACCAGAAAAGACCTCGAATAGCCAAAGGAATATTGAAAAAGAAAGCCAAAGTTGGTGGCATCACAATTCCGGACTTCAAGCTCTATTACAAAGCTGTCATCATCAAGACAGCATGGTACTGGCACAAAAACAGACACATAGATCAGTGGAACAGAATAGAGAGCCCAGAAAGAGACCCTCAACTCTATGGTCAACTAATCTTCAACAAAGCAGGAAAGAATGTCCAATGGAAAAAAGACAGCCTCTTCAATAAATGGTGCTGGGAAAATTGGACAGCCACATGCAGAAAAATGAAATTGGACCACTTCCTTACACCACACACGAAAATAGACTCCAAATGGATGAAGGACCTCAATGTGAGAAAGGAATCCATCAAAATCCTTGAGGAGAATGCAGGCAGCAACCTCTTCGACCTCAGCTGTAGGTCGAACATCTTCCTAGGAACAACGGCAAAGGCAAGGGAAGCAAGGGCAAAAATGAACTATTGGGATTTCATCAAGATCAAAAGCTTTTGCACAGCAAAGGAAACAGTTAACAAAACCAAAAGACAACTGACAGAATGGGAGAAGATATTTGCAAACGACATATCAGATAAAGGGCTAGTATCCAAAATCTATAAGGAACTTAGCAAACTCAACACCCAAAGAACAAATAATCCAATCAAGAAATGGGCAGAGAACATGATCAGACATTTCTGCAAAGAAGACATCCAGATGGCCAACAGACACATGAAAATGTGCTCCACATCACTCGGCATCAGGGACATACAAATCAAAACCACAATGAGATATCACCTCACACCAGTCAGAATGGCTAAAATTAACAAGTCAGGAAATGACAGATGCTGGCGAGGATGCGGAGAAAGGGGAACACTCCTCCACTGTTGGTGGGAATGCAAGCTGGTGCAACCACTCTGGAAAAGAACATGGAGGTTCCTCAAAATGTTGAAAATAGAACTACCCTATGACCCAGCAATTGCACTACTGGGTATTTACCTTAAAGATACAAACATAGTGATCTGAAGGGGCACGTGCACCCGAATGTTTATAGCAGCAATGTCTACAATAGCCAAACTATGGAAAGAACCTAGATGTCCATCAACAGATGAATGGATAAGAAAGATGTGGTATATATACACAATGGAATACTATGCAGCCATCAAAAGAAATGAAATCTTGCCATTTGCGACGACGTGGATGGAACTAGAGCGTATCATGCTTAGTGAAATAAGTCAATCGGAGAAAGACAACTATCATATGATCTCCGTGATACTAGGACATGGACAAGCAACAAGGGGGGTTAGGGGGATAGGAGAAGAATAAATGAAACAAGATGGGATTGGGAGGGAGACAAACCATAAATGACTCTTAATTTCACAAAACAAACTGGGGGTTGCTGGGGGGAGGTGGGGTTGGGAGAGGGGGAGGGGGCTATGGACATTGGGGAGGGTATGTGCTATGGTGAATGCTGTGAAGTGTGTAAACCTGGCGATTCACAGACCTGTACCCCTGGGGGTAAAAATACATTATATGTTTATTAAAAAAAAAAAAAATTTGGAAGGGGAGGCGAACCATAAGAGACTATGGACTCTGAAAAACAACCTGAGGATTTTGAAGGGTCAGGGGTGGGAGGTTGGGGGAACAGGTGGTGGGTAATAGGGAGGGCACATTTTGCATGGAGCACTAGGTGTTGTGCAAAAACAGTGAATACTGTTACGCTGAAAAAAATAAATAAAATGGAAAAAAAAATTCACACTCTTCATATTACAAAAGGAATTCAGAACTCTGATATTCACAAACAGAATCATGTACTCTTCACTGCACAGGCTTTTAAAAGTAGAGGCTTGATCTTGAAGGCATAATGGGTCAGTGTAGCAAAGTAATTAAGAGCATTAGGCTTAGAGTACTAACTCCTGGATTAAAAATACGGCTCTGGGGATTTTTGGTTTCAGTTCTGATACTGAGTTTGGAAAACATCACTCCTCATAACAAGAAAAAACTGAAGAGACTAAAATCAATGACAGGGCAAAATGCCACCCTGCAAATAGGGGAACCCAGAGAGTCACAAGTAAGACCTGCTTATCTGAAGAGAACCCATTGAAACCAGAAGTTGGTAGGAACACTTTTGATCATTTTAATGAATTATTGGAGGCTGAGTGTGGACTAATACAAGAATGAGAAATCTTTGGAACTGCAGCGTAAGAAGGCCCTGTAGTTTCATAAGTTTTTACCTCTAAGAATCATGCCAGTTTCACGAAAGAATCAAGAAAGATGTCTTTGTGCATCTGATAAATAGGGGGAAATCAACCATTGTGAAATAAGACCAGACTTTATTCATAACACGTTCTACCCTTTAAGTAAAAGACTTTACCAGCACCTTATTTCACTTAGGGGAAGGGATCTGACTTACTCCAAACCTCTTAAACTCTTTCTTTCTTTCTTCTTTCTTTCTTTCTTTCTTTTTTCTTCTTTCTTTCTCTCTTTCTTTCTTTCTTTCCCCTCTTTCTTTCTTTCTTTCTCTCTTTCTATCTAAGATTCTATTTATTCATTTGACAGAGAGAGACACAGTGAGAGGTAACACAAGCATGGGGAGTGAGAGAGGGAGGAGCAGGCCTTCTGCTGATCAGGGAGCCTGATGTGGGTCTCCATCCCAGGACCCTGGGATCATGACCCAAGCCAAAGGCAGATGTTTAACAACTGAGCCACCAGGCACCCCATAAACCTCTTTAACTTTCATTTCCATCTAAGAGTTGGTGGAGATGCAGGTTGGGGGTGAAGTTAAAATATATCTATGAATATCAGGAGCCAGGGGTATAGGTCCACTAGAAGACTGAGTTTTAACCAAAAGATTATCAATTATTTCCTCTCTTCCACAACAACTTCTATTACTTTTCTAGAACTCTCATAATAAAATACAACAGACTGGGTCATTTAAACAATAGAAATTTATTTTCTTATGCTTCTGGACACGGAAGTCCAAGATCAAGGTTTGGCAGGTATCATTTCTCTCAGTCTATCTACTTGGTTTACAGATGGCTGCTTTCTTGCTGTATCCTCATACAGTTTGTTTGTGTGTGTGCACACTTCCACATGTGTATACCTGGTATCTCTCCCCTTCTTACACTCTGATGTACTGGGGTTTAGGAATTCAACATGTAAATTTTGGAAGGTACATAATTTAATCCATAATACCCACCACCACCTGACAGGTATCAAGTATAATAACAGTGGATTACGAATAAAAGAGTTGCCAGATGAACAATTTCTGAGAAGTTCTTAGAGAAGCCAAAAGGCAACAGGAGCAATGAGAAACAAGGACAGTAGGGAAATTTGAAGCCACTGGTGCCTACAGCTACAAAAAACATTAAACACACTCAAGTCTTGTCCACATTAACTTAAACTTCACACTAAACACCTTCTTACTTTCATTTCTATTACTCCATATACTATTCAGACTAAACAAACAAACAAAAAAATTCAAGCCATGATTAAAAAATAATCTGAAGTGGGCAAGCATCAGAAACAGATTCATACAGGACATAGATGTTGGACTTAACAGAGAAAGATTTTAAAATAATTATGATTAATATGTTAAGGACATCACAAAACAAGTAGAAAACATTTGAGAACAGAAGGATATATGTAAGCAGAGAAATAAACTCCAAGAAAGAATGAAGGACATTCTGGAAATCAAAACAATGTAATAAAAATGAAAAATGTTTTGGTGGGCTTATCAGTAGACTGACATGATCAAGGTAATAATCAGTTAGCACAAAGTTAGGTCAATAGAAACTTTCCAAACTAATGTAGGGAAAAAGAGAGAGAGAGAGAGAGAGAGAGAGAGAACTGTCAGAACAGGGCATCCAAGAACTATGGGGAAATTCGAAAATATAAAACACCTGTGTAAGTCAAGTATCAGAATGAGAAGACAGAACAGAGTAAAAGTATTTAGAAGTAGGATGGCTTAAAACTTTTCAAAATTAACATGATACCAACCCATAGATCCAAAAGTACTGCACAAGAAATGGGCAGAGGACATGAACAGACATTTCTGCAAAGAAGACATCCAGATGGCCAACAGACACATGAAAAAGTGCTCCACGTCACTCGGCATCAGGGAAATACAAATCAAAACCACAATGAGATATCACCTCACACCAGTCAGAATGGCTAAAATTAACAAGTCAGGAAATGACAGATGCTGGAGAGGATGTGGAGAAAGGGGAACCCTCCTCCACTGTTGGTGGGAATGCAAGCTGGTGCAACCACTCTGGAAAACAGCATGGAGGTTCCTCAAAATGTTGAAAATAGAACTACCCTATGACCCAGCAATTGCACTACTGGGTATTTACCCTAAAGATACAAACATAGTGATCCGAAGGGGCACATGTACCCGAATGTTTATAGCAGCAATGTCTACAATAGCCAGACTATGGAAAGAACCTAGATGTCCATCAACAGATGAATGGATAAAGAAGAAGTGGTATATATACACAATGGAATACTATGCAGCCATCAAAAGAAATGAAATCTTGCCATTTGCGATGACGTGGATGGAACTAGAGCGTATCATGCTTAGTGAAATAAGTCAATCGGAGAAAGACAACTATCATATGATCTCCCTGATATGAGGACATGGAGAAGCAACATGGGGGGGTAGGGAGATAGGAGAAGAATAAATGAAACAAGATGGGATTGGGAGGGAGACAAACCATAAATGACTCTTAATCTCACAAAACAAACTGGGGCTTGCTGGGGGGAGGTGGGATTGGGAGAGGGGGAGCGGGCTATGGACATTGGGGAGGGGAGGTGAACCATAAGAGACTATGGATTCTGAAAAACAACCTGAGGGTTTTGAAGGGTCAGGGGTGGGAGGTTGGGGCAACCTGAGGGTTTTGAAGGGTCAAGGGTGGGAGGTGGGGGGGAACAGGTGGTGGGTAATGGGGAGGGCACGTTTTGCATGGAGCACTGGGTGTTGTGCAAAAAGAATGAATACTGTTACGCTGAAAAAATAAATAAAATGGAAAAAAAAAAAAAAACCAAAGAATATAAACCAAAAAGTCTATATCTAGGCATTATCCTATTCAAATGGCATAAAAATTGAAGATAAATCCTGAAAAACAACAGATATAGGAGAACAAGGGTAAGAATTACAGCAACTTCTCATCAGAAACCATGTAAGCAAGAAGAGAGAAAGTGTTTGAAAGAAAAAAAAACACAAATTCAGAATTATATATTTGGAAAAGTTCTCTTTTGAAAGTTTAGAAATAAGGGCTTTCTCAGACCAAAAAAAAAAGGGGGGGGGGTGAGTGGGGGGGGTTCATCACCAAAGGAACTGCCCTTAAAGAAATATTAAAGCTCTTTCATGAGAGGGAAAATGATACTAAGAAACTCATGTGTAAAGAAAGAACCCTGAGAATAAATAAAATTTTAAAAACTTATAATTGATCCAAATATAACTTTAAAGTAATGTATTGGGTGATAATATTTATATGGATAAACAAAGTGAATAATAGCAATGTTGTAAGTGATGAGAGGGAAAAATTGAAAATATAGGGTAGCAGTATTCTCTGTGAAGTGATATAATGCTGCTCAAAAATGGTCTTAGATTCGTTTAAAATATATAATACAAACCTTAGAGAAATAATAAACAACTTAGTTTTCTGAAAACATATAATTAATTTACTAAAAAATTAATCTTATAAAATGATCAATTAAAACTAAAAACAGAAAAAGAGGGGGGAAGAACAAACAAGTACAATAAATAGGAAACAGTAACCAATTTGGTGGGTATTACTACAATTACACTTATAACTTTAATTGTGGATATTCCAAACACACTATTGTCAGCATGGAATAAAAACACAGAAGACCTAAATTGAGTTTGTTTATGAGAAATCCACATTAAATAGAGACTCAGACCAGAAGCAAAGAAACAAAAATGTCTACAATGCTAACACCGAAGAAAGCTGGAATAGTTATATTTACTTTAGACAGAGCTGACTTCAGAAGGAAAATTATCAGGAATAAAGAGGAACATTATACACCAGTAATGGGAGTCATTTACCCAAGAATAGTACAACCCTTACTACATATGTACTTAATAGAAGACAGTCAAGGGGCACCTGGATGGCTCAGTCAGTTGAGAGTTGCATCTTGATTTCAGCTCATGTCATAATCTCAGGATGATATCAAGTTCCACTTTGGACTCCAGGAGGAGTCTGCTAGAGATTTTCTTCCCCATCTCCTTCTGCTCCCCATCCCCCAAACAAATATAACTTAAAAAAAATTCAAAATATTTAAGATAAAAACTGGTAGAACTACAAGGAGAGATATGTTGTTATAGTTGGAGACCAATACCCCTGCATCACTAATTGATAGACTCAGAAGGCAGAAAATCAGTAAAGATATAATTGAATTGAACAGCATCAGAAATCAACTGGATCTAATTAACATTTATAGAAAAGTGCACCCAGTAATAGCAGAATACACTTTCTTCTCAATTTTGCAGGGAACATTCACCAAAATAGACAACATTTCGAGACCTGGAGCACATTAACAAATTTAAAATAATAAAAATCATACAGTGTATATGCTCAAACAAAAATAGAGTTAAACTGGAAACGAGTAACAGAAAAATACCCGGAAAATCCTCAAATATTTGGAGATTACCACATTTTAAAATATAACATGGATCATGTGTACTTTTCTTTTTCAGTTTTTGAGGAACCTTTGTAATGTTTTTCAGAGTAGATGTACCAAGTTAAATTCCCATCAAAAGTGCACAAATGTTCCTCTTTCTCTACATCCTCAACCCCATTTTTTATTTCTTGTCTTTTTGATAATAGCTTTTCTACAGATGTGAGGTGATATCTCATTGTGGTTTTGATTTGTAGTTCCCTAATAATTAGTGCTGTTGAACATCTTCTCATTTGCCTTTTGACTTCTTTGGGAAAATGTCTATTCAGATCTTCTGCTAGTTTTTTTATTGATGAGTTGTGTGAATTCTATATATATTTTTGATGTTAACCCCTTATTAGATAAATGATTTACAAATATCTTCTTCCACTCAGCAGTATGCCTTTTAATTTTTTTTTTGTTTGTTTTCATTTTATTTATTTTTTTCAGTGTAACAGTATTCATTCTTTTTGCACAACACTCAGTGCTCCATGCAAAACGTGCCCTCCCCATTACCCACCACCTGTTCCCCCAACCTCCCACCCCTGACCCTTCAAAACCCTCAGAAGAAGAAACAGAGAGGGGAGCAGAAGGTCTATTGGAGAGAATCATTGGAGAGAATTTCCCTAATATGGCAAAGGGAACAAGCATCAAAATCCAGGAGATGCAGAGAACCCCCCTCAAAGTCAACAAGAATAGGTCCACACCCCGTCACCTAATAGTAAAATTTACAAGTCTTAGTGACAAAGAGAAAATCCTGAAAGCAGCCTGAGAAAAGAAATCTGTAACATACAATGGTAAAAATATTATGCCTTTTAATTTTATTGATGGTTTACTTCATTGTGCAATAGCTTTATAGTGTGATATAGTCTCATTTGTTTATTTTAGCTTGGGTTTTGCATACCTTTGGCATCAGATCAACAAACACATTGCTAAGATCAATGCTGAGGAGTTGCTGCCTATAATTTGTTTTAGGAATTTCATAGCTTCATGTTTTACTTTCAAGTCTTCCATTCATGTTGAGTTAATTTATGTGTATACTGTTAGTGTATAGTTTCATTCTTTTGCTTAGGGCTGTCCAGCTTTCCCAGTTCCAGTTACTAAAATTACTGTCCTTTCTCCATTGTATGTTCTTGGCTCTTCTGTAGTACATTAATTTCTGTATATGTTCAGGTTTATTTCTCAGCTCTTAATTCTGTTCCATTGATCTTTGTGTTTGCTTTTATGGCAGTACTATACTGTTTTGATTATTATAGTGTTTCAATACAGTTTGAAAACAGGGAACATAATTCTACCTTTGTTCTTTCTTAAGAGTACTTTGATATTCAGGATGTTTTGTGGTTCCATACAAATATTAGAATTATTTGTTCTAGTTCTGTAAAAAATGCTATTGTTAAATGAAACAAGATGAGATCGGGAGGGAGACAAACCAAAAGAGACTCTTAATGTCACAAAGCAAACTGAGGGGGGCCGGGGGGAGGGGTGTAGGGAGAGGGTGGTGGGGTTATGGACATAGGGGAAGGTATGTGCTATGGTGAGTGCTGTGAAGTGTGGAAACCTGGCGATTCAGAAACCTGTACCCCTGGGGCTAATAATATATTATATGTTCATAAAAAAATTTAAAAAAATTTTAAAATGCTATTGTTTTGTTGTTTTTGTTGTTGTTGTTGTTGTTTTCCCCAGTTTAAAAAACTTTTATTGGGGACGCCTGGGTGGTTCAGTGGGTTAAAGCCTCTGCCTTCGGCTCAGGTTGTGATCCCAGGGTCCTGGGATCGAGCCCCACATCGGGCTCTCTGCTCAGCAAAGGAGCCTGCTTCCTCCTCTCTCTCTGCCTGCCTCTCTGCTTACTTATGATCTCTGTCTGTCAAATAAATAAATAAAATAAAAAAAAAAAACTTTTATTGGCTTATTGTTGTCTACAGAGGAACACTTCTAGTTTCTTACCTGGGAGTACCAGACACCCTGAGGTGCAGTTGATCTTTTATGTTTCAAGGTTTTTTTGTTTGTTTGTTTGTTTTAATATTTTTACTGAAATTCTAGTTAGTTAACAATATTTTGAAATACTGGTTTCGGGAGGAGAATTTGGTGATTTATCACTTACAAATAACACCCTCTTGCATCAAATCTGCAAATTGCCTTGGGCAATTTACATTATGGACATTTTAATGATATCATTCTAATCTGTGGGTATGATATATCTTTCCATTTGTTTGTATCCCTTCAGTTTCTTTCCATCAGTGTCTTGTAGTTTTCATAGAACATGTCATTTACCTCCTTAGTTAAATTTATTCATTGGTATTTTATTGTTTTGGATGCAATTGTAAATTGAAGTGTTTTCTTAATTTCTCTTTCTGATAGTTCATTATTAGTGCATAGAAGCACCACTGATTTCTGTATGTTGATTTCATGAATCCTGCAGCTTTTCTGAATGAATTTATTAATTTTAACAGTTCTTTGGTGGACAGCTTATAGTTTTCTATACATAGTATCATGTCATCTGCAAATAGTATCAGTTTTACTTGTTCCTTTCTTATTTGGATGACTTTTCTTTCTTTCATGGCTGTAGTTTGGATTTTCAGTACTATATTGAATAAATGTGGCAAGAATGGACATCTTCATCTTGTTCCTGATTTTAGAGGAAGAGCTTTCATCTTTTCACTGTTGATCGATGTTAGCTATGGGTTTGTTAATATATCGCCCTTATTATGTTGACATATGTTCCCTCTATACCCATTTAGTTGAAAGTTTTTATTATAAATAAGATTGAATTCTTCAAATGCTTTTTTGCATCTGTTGAAAAGATCATATAAGTTTTATATTTCATTTTGTTAATGTGTATCATAATGACTTTGCAAATGTTGAAACATCATTGCATCCCTAAAGTTAGTCCCAGTTGATTATAGTATATGATCCTTTTAATATATTTTTGAATTAAGTGTGCCAATATTTTGTTGACAATATTCGCATCTATGTTCACCAGGGATATTGGCCTATAATATTTTTGTGTGTGTGGTTTTCTTGTCTGGTTCTGGTATTGGTAATGCTGGCCATATAAAATGAGTTTGGAAATATTCTCCCCTTTTCAGTTTTTTTTAATAATTTGAGAAAAATAGGCACTAAATCAAATTTATTATGTTTTAGTTAGCTTTCTATGTTGAACTTATTAACTTATTACATTTATTGTTCGTTTTTCTATATACTTTTCCTACCAGTGTGTGAGCTCTATCAGTTCAGGGATCTTTATCTTTCATCTTGTGTCTTCCAAGTATCTCTACAAGTACTAGAGATGCCATTTTATAGACATCTTTTAGACATCTGTTGTACATTAAATAAATATGTAATGCAGTCCTCTTCTACCATTATGTAGTTTGTCTTTATAATTTGTTTTTGTTATTTATATATATTTTAAAGTTTTTAATATTTATTTTCAGTGTTGTTAAATTTAAGTTGTAATTTGGCTTTTGCTGTTATGACATCTTTTCATAATCAATGTTAAAACTTTCTTTTCCAAAATTTTTATTTTTGTTATTAAACTTACATGGGAATTTAAAATTAAAAAAAAAAATTTCCGTATGGTTGTCAGTTGTCTCAGTACTACTGATTGAATACCTTTGTACTGATTTTTGTTGTACAAAATCTTGTACCATATTTTTAGATAAACATTATTTTATTATATTCACTGTCTATTTGCCTCTTTTTTGGTTAATGCCATATTGTTTTAATTGCTAAAGTTGTATCTTCCTCTTTTTATTTTCCAAAATTATATTATTTTTGGATCCTTCCCCTTTGATATGAATTTGAGAATTATCTTGTCATAGTCTATGAACAACTTTTTTGGAATTTTCTTTGGGATAACACTGATTTATAGCTTACTTAGGGAAAAAAGTCTTCACATTATTGAATCTTTATCCATTCTTTTTAATTTTTTTATTGCAATGTGATAGTTTCAGATGTATCATATTAATTTTATATTTTTTATATTGTAAAATGATCATCACAATAAGTCTAGTGAATATCTATCACCATACACCGTTATAATTTTTTTCTTGTGATGAGAACTTTTAAGGTCTACTTTCATAGTAACTTTCAAATATACAATACAGTGTTATTAACTGTAGTCTCTATGTTGTTCATTACATGTCATGACTTAGTTATTTTATAACTGGATGTTTGTGTCTTTTGACCCTTTTCACCAATTTTGCTCACACCCACCCCCTGCCAGTCTGTTCTCTGTATCTATTTGTTTTTGTTTTTAGATTCTACATATTAACTAAGTTCATATGGTATTGGTCTATCTCTGTCTGACTTATTTCACTTAGCATAATACCCTTAAAGCAAATGGCAAGACTTTCCTCACTTTATGGCTATGTAATACTTGTGTATATGTTTGTATGTATATGTATGTATGTATTTATAGGTATGTATGTATGTGTACACATATATATCACACTTGCTTTATCCATTCATCTGTTAATGAATACTTAGGTTGTTTCCATGTCTTGGTTATTGTAAATAGTGCTGCAGTGGACATGGAAGTATAGATATCTTTTTAATTTAGCATTTTCATTTTTGTCAGATAAATACTCAGTAGTGGCATTGCTGGATCATATAGTATTATGATTTTTAATTTTTTAAAGATTTTATTTATTTATTTGACAGTTAGAGATCACAAGGAAGCAGAGGCAGGCAGAGACAGAGGAGGAAGCAGGGTCCCCACCAAGCAGAGAGCCCAATGTGGGGCTCGATCCCAGGACCCTGGAATCATGACCCAAGCTGAAGGCAGAGGCTTTAACCCACTGAGCCACCCAGAAGCCCCTGATTTTTTAATTTTTTGAAGAAACTCCATATTGTTTTCCATAGTGGTTATATCTATTTACAGTCTCCCAGCAGTGCACAAGGGTTTCCTCATCTATGTGACCTCACTGACACTCGTTATTTCTGTCTTTTTGATTTCTAATAATGATTTAAATTTATATTTCCCCAAAAGTGCTGTGCACTTTTCATTCACTTGTTGGGTTTCTGCACTTCTTTTTTGGAAAAATGCCTATGCAGATCCTCTGCCCTTTTTTAAACTGGCTCATTTTCTTTTTTTGCTATTAACTTGTATGGATTTTTTTACACATTTTGGAATTTAATACCTTATCAAATGCATGATTTGCAAATATTTTCTCCCATTCTGTAGGTTGCCTTGTTATTTTGTCAATGGTTTCCTTTGCTTGGCAGAAACTTTTTAGTTTGCTGTAGTCCTGTTTGTTAATTTTTGCTTTTGGTATTAAATCCAGAGGGAAAAATCATTGGCAATACCAATGTTAAGGAGCTTACCCACCTATATTTCCTTCTAGGAGTTTTATTGATTTAGGCCTTACATTCAAGTCTTTACTTTTGCATATGGTTATCCAGTTTTCCCAACACCATTTATTGAAGAGAGTATCCTTTTTCCATTGTATATTCTTGGTTTCTTATCATAAATTAAGTGATCATATATGTGTGGGTTTATTTCTGGGCTTTCTATTCTGTTCCATTGATCTGTGTGTCTGTTTTTAATGTCAAAACCATACTGTTTTGATTCCTATAGCTTTGTAATGTAGTTGTAAACAGACTTCATATTTTCTCTCTCTCCATATTACAGGTTTTCTTTAATGTTGTCAATAATTCTTTCTACTTTTATCTCTGAATTTTTTGATCATATAATTAACTTAATCTTAACTACTGATAGTATGTATTGGTCCTGTTAAAGACTATTTTTCTTAAATCCTGTTACATTTCTTTAAAGACTTTTTTTTAGGAGCAGCTATAGTTTACAACAAAATAGAAAGGTACAGAGGCTTTCTATATACTCTCTGTCCCCACATTCCTCTATGTTCTGCCTATTTATTTGTCTTTATCCCCACTTTGGTAACCGTTAATCTTTTTTCTTTCTCCATAGTTTTGCCTTTTTCATAATGTCATAAAGTTAGAATCACACATATTGGCTTCTTTCACTTTGTAATAGGCATTTAAACTTCCTCTATATATTTTCATGGTTTGATGACCCATTAGTCTCGAGGGCTAGATAATATGTCAATGTCTGTACCTATCATAATTTACTTAATATCCATTCACTGACTGAAGGACGTCTTAGTTACTTCCAAGTCTGGGCCGTTCTCATAGGTGTATAGTGGTCTGGGATTATCGTTGCCTAAATCATTTTGGTATGGCAACTTTTTGTTTAAGAGTCTTTAATCTCTTTTAGTACACTAGGGATTGTAGGACAAGATTGCATGGCCCCCTTTTTTCTCTTGTGTCTATTTTGGTAGTTGATTGCAGACTGCAGATTTATGATAAAAAAAATTACTTGTTTGGGCTTCATACATAGAATAATAAAATGTATAATATTCACAGGAAATTAGAAAGTCAAATCTATGTTCAAAAATATTCATATTCTTCAGGTATTACAAACAGAATAGAAACGCATTTATCAGCTCTAAAGTCAAAGACAGTTTGAACTGTATTCCCAACGTCTGTTCAGTTCTCATGTTTAATTTAATAATAAAGATATGTTCCCATTTTGTTGACCTTTATCTGATTCTTTAACTGTTGACTGGATTTTAATTGTGGTTTTATTCCATATTAATCTTCAAGCCAGGTCCAGACATTTTCTTTGCTTCTAGTAAGCAAAAATGGGGATTAACAAGGTTTACAAAATGAATTAATGTTATTGGTCATAGAGATATCACAAACTGTCCATGATTTTTAGGGAAAAAATAGCAAAATAATGGGGTTAGACAAATGACTTTTTCCATAGTCCATCTTGGGAAATGAGAAGATTTTCATATGGCATTTGAGATTGGGACCTCATGCACACATGATCATGTTAAAGGTACTCTACTAATGATTTGGAAATTCTATTTCTGTTATTGCTTGATTAAAGACATGGTGCAATGCTCAAAGGATGCTCCATTATTTTCTCAGTGTTTCTTCTTGATGAAATTTGTTTTCAGTGGATAAATTATTAGTCAGATATGAGACTAGTTGCTGCTGTTGTGCATATTTAAACACAGCCAAGGAATAAGATTACCAAATTGGATAGAAATATTGTATTTGTACCTCTCTGTATAAACACAATAGACCATTTACTAAATTATTCTGTTTCAAACTGTCTCCTCAACACCTGTGAAAAACATAAAGAAAAGGAATGGAAGGTACTGATATGTTTACTCTGACAGAAGAAGCAGAATATCATGATCCAGTCATGATTTGGGAAGCTCCTTGATTCCAAGGATGTATTTTTTTTATTACTTTTAAGATGCTCTGTTTTAAACTTTGTTATTTTTTAAGTAGGTTCCATGCCCAACACGGAGCTTCAACATACAACCCTGATATCTAGAGTGACATGCTCGACCAACTGAGCTAGCCAAGTGCCCCTATTTTTCTATTTTTAAACATATAGAGTTCACATAATAGTCATTTTTAATTTAAAAAAATAGTTTAAATTTCTTAAAATTAATTTTTTGCAAGGATGAGGAAAGGCAGAAGGAGAGGGAGAGAATTGTACTTCCTATAATAAAATATACAACCTGTAATAAATGTTTGCTACGTGGTAAGTCGTGTGCGGAACTATTACAAGGCTTACCTTATGTAGTCTCAGAACAAATTGTAGATGAAGAAAGAGTGGTTCAGAGAGAAGTGACTTGCACAGGTTTATGGAGCTGTTACTAAATGGGAGAACTGAGATTTGAACCCAGGCAATCTGAGTCCAGGGCCGTCATTCTACATTTGCAGGCCAGTGGGCAAACTTGGAACTGTGAATGTATACCAGCTCCATTACTTATGTCTCTTCCATGTATTTAGGAGTACCACCAGTCTCTATGAAAGCATCTTCTTCAGGACACTATTCTAACAACATGGGTGTTTTATTATGCAAAATATCTGATTAAGAGGGGACAGGTGCATATTTCCTTTTTTAAGCTAAAGTTTAAGTAAATAAAGTCAATTATATTTAGATAAATTTCTTGGGAAAAGTAGTCAAACTAGTAATGTCATATCTCTATTTCCTCTATATATCTAAATTTATCCAATTGAAGTAAAGTCCTCTAGATACAATGATCATTGTTTTCTTCATCATACCAATCTTATATTAAACACTCACACATATATACTCTTATTATTTTCAATTGAATAAATTTCAAATCTGGAAATAATTGTAGGCAATTTTATTCTCAGTATAATGTGAAAGAAATGTAATTTTTTGTTTAAGGAGACCAATAATAAGAAAGTAACTTTTAGTTTTTCAAGAAAAAGGACTAACTTTTTAGATTGTGTGTATATAATATGTTTTTAAGAAAACATATACAAATGAAACTTCCTGTTACAGGTGCCTAGAGTCCAACCATCCATCTGTCATTGTACTTTTCATAGCTGCAACTTTACATTCATTTCCAATAACATGATTAACAGCTATCTCTCCTAACACTAAACTAGAGTCTCCCTGGGCAAATGGCTGTGCACCCTTGCATCCTAATGCCTTGCACAGGTTCTGGTGGGGATTCATGTAACATACCTCATGAAAAAATTAATTGTTTTTTTAGTTAGAAATGATGTCTTGTGTAAAAATATATGGTGATCTAGGAAGAATTGACTAACACATAATAAAATTGTTTTGCTTTTATAGAATGACAACTAACTACAACTGATAAATACTTTTTTTTAGTATATATAATTTATGGATCACTTTGTTTTCTTTTTTAGAGGCTCTATTTTGTTTAGAATGGACTTTTCTAAGGGAACTAGATCTAGGGGGAAATAGGATAAAGATGATTACATATTTTTTATATCTTAGAAAGCAAAGAAAAGAATGATTCAGAATACAAAACTTTTTCAAGTATGGTAAGATACTCATCATGGTTTGAAAAATAGCTCTTAAAATATGCAAGCAATGTACGGATTCCTTGCATAAAGATAAATACCTCTTGATGGTCAGAAATAGCACTCCCCTCTCAATTACCATTGTCCAGTTTCTCTAGTTTTCATTCCGTATGACTCCCTATTATAGGACTGTGTATGAGAGAGAGAAAAAAAATATTAGGTAAGGATTTGAATTCTGAATTAAGCAATTTTTTTTTTTCTGTTTTAATCTGAGTAATTCTACAACATGAATGCTGTAGATAAGCCACTTTCAAAAATGGCCTAGTTGCTGTTTTGGATATAATCATGATGTTTACAAGTGGCTGTTCTATATTCACAACCAATGCTATTGTTATGTTACTACAAGATGAGTCATTGTTTCAATACTTCTACTAAGAGTAAAGAATGCATTCGGGCATGTTCGGTTGATTAGAAATAAGTCTCCCCTAGGACAGCAGAGATTTTTTTTTTCACTTCTAATTTTCAAAACATGTTTTTGATGAAATGTTCCAGATCAACAGACGGACTTAAAGAGTGATGGCCTCTCAGAGCCCTCAAATACAGCCAATGAGAAGGATTTCTTCATGAAATTCCAACTGTTTTGGAGAATAATTTCTTCAGAAGCTATGAAAAGAAACATTCTCTTTTAAAAAATACTTAGCACCGATTATGAGGTTTCTTGGAAGACATATACTTTTCTTCCCTCCTTTCTTCCTTTTATTTTTTTCAACAAATATATTGATTCCAGGAACCATGTTGCATTCTGGGAATGTAAGCATGAAGGGGATGCAGTTCCTATTCTTCAGGGTGTTGCAATCTATTCAATGAGATGAACAACAGCTAAGAAGAAAATCCCCAGCAGAGTATCACATGGTTGTCAGTAGATTTTTAATCTATTATTATATAATGATGACAAAACACTTATAGTTGGTACCAAAAGTTGGTACCACTTATACTTTGGTACCAAAGATGCATCATACAATACAAATTTTAAAGGTTTTAGTATCTTTATATACCGAAAAAAAGTGGTAACTTTTTTTCTTTTGCCATTTTACCTGTTAGAGGTGACTTCTAACTATAACTGAAAACTAGATGTTTTAATATCATATATTTAATAATGTGTTTAATGAGGAGATCTATGATTTAAAAAAATCACTGAACCCTGAGTATCTTATTTGGGTTGAAAGTTATAGGCATGAGACTAGATTGGAGGATCTAAAAATAATTGATACTGCAGAATAATGAATCTGAAACAAATCAGATTTCCTCCTCAGAACGTCCTCTAGAGTTTCTTTGTGGAGATTAAAGTGGTTCTTGGATATACATTTAGTTTTACAACATTGTTTTCTGCCCTCGTTTGTAAACTTTTTATCAATTTTTACATCTCTTCTTCTTCTTGTGGTAAACAATATAGCCTGATGAATGTATTGAATAGATCACTCTAAATGCTGGATACAATTTGCTTTTTCTTCTATGAAGGCTTTCTTCAGGAGATTCTTGAATATATCTAAAAACATTCCTTGATTATGCATAATTTATTCACTACTTGGCCTTCCATTTGAAATTTAAAAATAAACTAGAATTAATATTAGAATTATTTGACTCATATGTGGAGATTGGTGAAGAGGGATAGAGAATCCCTTTTATGTGGTGTTAATCCATTACTATGAAATATCTCTAAAATGTATTTCCCTGTTATGTAAATATATTAAGTATGAAATAATCCATAGCCATAATAGCAAAGCCCATATTTAACCATTCTTAGTACTTTAGCAGAGGTGCTGATATTTTTACAGATTTTTTTTTACATACTTGATATCATACTATTTATACATGGTGTTAATCCTTTTTAAATTAACATTGAGGGTTTTTTTTCCCCTTTCTAGTTAAAATATTCATGTTAATAGCTGCATTACATTACATGATACGGTTCATTTCTCAGTTCTTGGATTTTTAAAGTTGAACCCATATTTCAAAGTATTAAATATTTTCTTTTATTATTTTGAACTTTCCATATACTCTCCTCCCCCTTTACTGTCATCTGATCATTGCTACAATTCAGGAAGCACCCTAATCTTATCAAAGGTCAGTCCTTCCACTCAAGCTCCAGACCCATCCTATCTATTTCAAGGTTATTAATTCTGCAATTTCTCTCTCTTCCACACCATCAATTCCTCCTTCTCTATTGAATTATCTTCATCAACATAAAACATTCTTTAGGCTCTTTCATCTATTTAAAAAAAAAACTTCCTTTAAAATATAACCACATTTCTTTCTTTCCTTTTACAGCACAACTCCTTGAATATGTTGCCAGTAGCTTTATATTCACTTTATCATCTGTATTTTCCCCTTCATTAAGTTCAGCCAGACTTGTGCTCCTGACCATTCCACTGAATCTACTCATACCCTATCAGCAGTAACCATCATATTACCAAATACTACATGAGCTCTCTCCATCTCTCAAATTACCCTATCACTAGATTCATTCTATCTAGTTTGACCAATCTTATTTTATGAAAAAAACATTATCTTAGTTTTTTTCTGTGTGTATTATACTTTGTTGGATTTTCTCTTTACTCAGTGTTCCTCCTCAGTTTCTCTGGCTGGCTGCTTTTCTAGATCTCTTTTTCAGGACTCAAATTTGTTACCATTTCCTTCTCTATTTATTGCCTCTTCTAGAAAATCTCTCATCCACTGCTATGCCTTTAAATACCTAAATATCAAGTTACATCTTCAACTTGATCTCTCTCTGGAACTCCAAATTCATAGCTACCTGCTTCTTTATATCTACATATAAATATCTTATAAGTTTCTTGAAGTTAACACATCCCAAGTTAAAATCCCAGTCCACAAAGTTCTTTAGTTATGCACACCTCACTAATGTTGCCGCCATCTACCAGTCGCTTAAGCCAAAAAAGATTACTAGGTACTGTTACTCCTCTCTTACCTTAATCCCCACAGCCAAAATGCCAGGAAATCCTGCCACCTTGAACTGATCATGTTCCTTATACTTAGTTCTCATCTCCCTACTACTACCTTGGTCTCTCCCACAAGATCCTCCTCAACATTTGCCTAGTTTGTACACATGACTGTTTACCATCCATTTACTGGAAGCATCCTTATAAAACAAAAATTACCTTTTATCCTGCTTATCTGCTTAACCCCCTTGTATTCACTTCTTACTGCATTTACCATAAAATCTGAATTCAGTACTCTATCTTTTGGATCTGAAATTAATTAGAACCTGTAAATCCCAATGACTTTGTTTTGTCTCATAGACGTTTCCTGCATTTTCTGTCTCCACCCACACTGTGACTTTTCTTGCTGTTGTTTTAATATGCCAAGTTTTACAACCTTTCTGTTTGTTTCCTACATTCAGCATATCTACTACTCCTGGCTCCTACTTTTTATTTATTTCTCAGCCTAAATGTCACTTTTTTTTATATATTTTATTTGCTTATTTGACAGAGAGAGACACAGTGAGAGAGGGTTAACATAAGCAGAAGGAGTGAGAGAGGGAGAAGCAGGCTTCCCATCCATCAGGGAACTGGATGTAGGCTTGATCTCAGGACCCTGGGATCATGTTCTGAGCCAAAGGCAGATGCTCAGGACTGAGCCACCCAGGAGCCCCCTAAATGTCACTTTTACAATAAGGCTTCCCCTTAATAGCAAATGAAAAGCAGCTCCTTTGTATCTCTTTCATATTATCTAGTTTTATTCTTATGAAACTGATACTTTAACATTTTCAGTCTTCTGTGAAAAACCAGCTCTATGAAATCAAAGATCTTATGGCATTATTCTCTGCTGTATAACCAGTGCCTAGAAAATGTGTGAAATTCAGTGCATGAAATGGAATATCTTTGTATAGGCACATCTTTGTCTGCATTTCTGATATTATTTCCTTAGAATAATACCTCTAAATGGAATTATTGTATTCTAGCCAAGTGTTCTCTAGGAGCTTTGTACCTACATTAGGGTTTCCAGATGTAACGAGAACTATAAAACATTCAGTTAAATTTGAATTTTAGGTTAGCATTGAATAATATTTTAGTACAACTATACTCCATGCCATATGTGGGATATACTTATATTAAAATTACTCATTATTTATCTGCAGTTGAAATCCAACTGGGCATGCTAATATGTTACCTGGTGATGCCATCCTATATGCATTCCCAGCTAACATGGATAAGAATAATGTCTTGATCTTTTTACCATGTCTTGATCTTCTTTTTACCGTGCAGCCCCTCCCCTACCTCTACAAACATATACACATACACATATGAGACACAGGACCACTGAAAATAACAGATAAATGTAAATCTGTAGTTAGATTATAATCTGTTTTACAAGAGATAACTTTCATTTCATTGAAATCCTACTTGAAGACTTATTCATCCTGTACATTGCCACCAGTGCTCAATACAAGTCTTTCTGACTCCAGGTATCTATCTTGATAAGGCCATAAAGTTGTTTTGATTTGAATGGACTTTTTGAACTGGTATTTTCCCAGGTAAGCAACAATGTGGGGAGAACCTGATTCTCACTAGGGTGATATGGTATGCAGGTAGAAAAATGACCAAAAGTCTGACATTTATGGAAGTTAGAAAACATTATTAGAATCTAGAGTCTGGGATATGTCAACTCATTGAAGATGTTTAAATACACACACATACACACAAATACACACACGCACAAAATCTCTGGGATGATAGTTTATGATCTAGAACTTCCTAAATATTCACTTAATACTTTTTGGGTTTTTTTGGTTATTCCATAAAGGAATTTCACTCTATAACAGACATGATTATACATATAAATATATATTACTAATATATATAATTATAATATACAAATTATAATTCTATTGTAGTAAACATATGATATAAAAATAATATATAGTATTAATATATGACAGTATTGTATATTATAAATAACATAACAATATTATATATTAATATTATATATGTGTCTTTTGGGAGAATAACAAAGAGAATTAAACTTAATAAGCTTTATTGTAAGCTTTCCTTTTGCTATTATGTTGTGTTTTTGTGTTATTATAAACTCCTATAAGAAAAATGTTAGCTAAACCAAGAGAATGCTATCAAAATGTATTTTTGTCATATATTTCTCCATTAATCCACAATAAGCCTCAACATGTTAGGAACTTGAAAAAGAAATATAAAAACCTAGGAGCTGCATTAAATGAAATGACAACATTGAAAACTCTGAAGTAGAAAAGAATTCTCATTAGGGGGTCTCTGCATTTTAAAAGCCTTAAAATTAAAATTGCTGCAAGTAATTTTCATGAATAGCTGAAATTTTTGGTTTATACCAGATTAGAGCCTGCATTAGGTGCTGAGAATATTCTGTCTATTGTCCTCAACAAGAAAGATTTGACTCTTTGATTTAGCATTTCCATAAAATGTGGCATTTTCTGAGTTCTTACTATTATTTGTTGGCAGTTCCCTTCTATCACCTGTGACTTAAGTCAGCGGGGTTGATCATTACCATGAAAAACAGGGGGAAAGGAAAGAGGTACAAAAGAGCTATACTAGAATACCTGACCTCAGTCTGTAACCATTTTCCCTTTATATTCAGAATAACAAAATAATTATATTCAATCCCACCTTTATCAGATACTAGTAACAATGGTTCATATGCATTGAGTGTTCACTATAGTGTGTATGTGTGTATTGCTAAATATTTAAACTAGTATTTGAAAATGTAAGCTTTCTTTTCACTTACCTCCAGATGAGCATTGTTTAATAACAATAACCTAGAAAATTCACCAAGAAATCATAAATAGAAACTAGTGACCCACATTGCCATAGATTGTTTTTCTCTATGCTTTCAAGCCCTCAAACATCCTTGCATTCTGGTTCAGGGTGTCAAGGAAAGAGCAAGTTCTCTGGTCTGAGATGTTCTGGACTTGAACACCTTTCACTATATGTCAGTAAATAACTGTACCTTCTCTGAGTCTTAATTTCTACTTATAGAGAGATTTGATTATTTAATAAAGAAAACATGAGTGACCTAGAAAAAAGCACTTAAAACCACCACACTTGATACATGTGGTAGGGATTCAAAAAATGTTTCTTCATTCTCCTCTTTCCTCAAGAAGTCCAAGAACCACCACTCACCCTTACTGAGTTTATATTATGTGCCAGACAATACTATTTCCTTTACTTTGTTTTAATCTTCACAATGCTTCTATGAGGTAGTTTTTATTATTTTTATTATTCTCATTTTGTATAAGTAAAAAATGAAATACTGTACCTCAAACATATTGTCCCCCTCAGGTATATTTTATTCTACTTTGGCTCCCATATTCACCTGGGTATGTAAAATTTGGGTATACGTTCTTTTTTAAACATATAGTGTACTAAATAATACTCTCTTTCCAAAAATTATGTTTCAATTCAAGGATTCAAAGTGTCTTCTTTGCCTAAATATAACACACTATGTTAGACAGTGGAAAAATACACATGTCTGAGTCTCTGTCCTGAAGGAACTTAAGATTGGAAGCAATTTATCTTAGGTCGAACCTCAAATTCATTGACTGAAGAATGAGGCTTATTCTACAATCACCAGAACAAGAAGGAAAAAACAACCATGTTGTATTCTCTTGGGCTATTAGAAATTGCTAATATAGATAAATTGCCAAGACATGCAGCTGAGAATTTATACACATGCTAATGAAATCTGGTCACCAGAGCAATTTACTGAAGTTAAGGCAACTCAATTAGAAGAAAAAGAATAATGGACATAGAATTAACTCAAAGAAGTAATTCTAAATGTAAACACAGAGTTCAGTTTTCCTTTTATAATGTGGGGTGAGGTAATAAAATTTAGACCTGAATTTATTGGTATTTAATCCCAATTATAATAAAAACTTGAAAAAATAAAGTTTAGTTTTGTTTCCCATAAACATTGGAGTTTGAGATGAGAAGTTAATTTGTTTTGTTTAATATGAGTATCAAGTATTCTCACCTGATTATAAGAGAAGTCCCAGAGTGATATTTTAATAAAATGTAATTGGGAACTGATAAACTGATGAACTTTATACAGCTTTACCTAAACCTCATATGGTACTTTAACACTGTTTGCTGTATGTAGTCTCCATACTATTCAGGGCCTAAGTAAGAGCATTATTTTAAGTATCAAAGTAATGGCACATTAGACAGGATGACTTTAAACTATTGAACAGTATACATTCACACTGTAGAATAGAAATTCTATTTTTCTTTTCTGAGTTTTAGAAAGGGTTAGATTGTCAACTAGTATTTGATTTTAGTATATGTGCTGCCGAAGCGAGCACTGTCAACTAGTATTTGAATTATTTATTTTAAAACAGCAAGATAGATGTATTGGATTGAATGTGAAACTATCTCTCCTTTTGGCTGTTCATTGGCCAAGAAATTATCTATTTTACCTTGTATATAAATACAAAGTATTTATATTTTATAATTTATTGTTATTTATAACACCTCATGTGTTAAGAATGTTGAGCACTTAACATTCTTAACATTCTTAATGCATGAATTGTTATAAATAAGAAAAAAGATGATGGGTTATTAAATTTCTAAGCTGTCAAAAGACATTTTTCTGACCTATCCTTTCTTTTTTTTTTTTTTTAAGATTTTATTTATTTATTTGACAGAGATCACAAGTAGACAGAGAGGCAGGCAGAGAATGAGAAGGGGAAGCAGGCTCCCTGCTGAGCAGAGAGCCCTATGCAGGACTCGATCCCAGAACCCTGAGATTCTGACCTGAACCCAAGGCAGAGGCTTAACCCACTGAGCCACCCAGGCGCCCCAACCTATCATTTCCTTACCATCAAAATACTCATATATCTATTTAAAAAAATGCTAAAAGCAGTTTCTGGCTAAATTCTAGCATAATTGAATTTTAACTAAATATGGATACCATAAACCATATTAATGTTGTTTTCAGTATCCTCTCCCGGATATGCTGTGTATTTCTTTCAGTTTTTCTACAATTGCTCAAAACATTTTGTGAACTAATTTTTAGAAATTACCATTATAGTTGGAAGCGTGTTTATTTGAATATTCAAAATTATGGTAAATCATTTTTAATAAAAATTTATTTTTAACTAGGAAAAGAAAGTTGCAGAACACATTTTTAAGGGGAAAAAATGAATTCTTTATATGAGTATATGCTGGGGAAATGATTTTAGATAACTAAATACAATACCATTAACCGGTTATTTCTGAAGGTGAAATTGGAAAATAGCAGAAAGACTGAAATTTTATTTATTTCTAGAAATTGTTTTGGTTGTGAAGATGTGCATTGCATAAATAATTGACAAAAGACATCCATGAAGCTATATTTAAATAAGTATATAGAAAAGCCTTACCTTCAACAGGGGACAACAACATGAATACTTAGGACACCTCGAAGTGAAGAATGAAATTGTCAAGTTGATGAATTTAAAGAAACAAACAAACAAATCATAGTTAATACTGTGTTATGTGTTAGAGTAACATGTTCTGAATATTATGATAAACAATTTTTCTTTGGTTTTCACTATAATTCTACCTTCAAAAATTGGTTTTTATAAACTTGCCAAACATAACTAATAGTGTTAAATTCAGAATTTCCAATATTTTATGATTTTTTAAATCCAATATTTTATGATTTTTTAAATGATTTTTTAAAAATATGTCATAAATTCAATTTAGTTCACATATAGTGTATTATTAGTTTCAGGAATTTAGTTATTCATCAGTTGCCTTTAATAGCCAGTGCTCATTACATCAAGTGTCATCCTTAATGTTCATCACTCAATTACCCCATCCCCTACTCACTCCCTTCAGCAAACTTCTGTTTTTTTGCAGTTAAGAGTCTTATGATTCACCTCCCTAAGTTTTTATCTTATTTTTCCTTCTCATCCCCATGTTCATCTGTTTTGTTTCTTAAATTGCACATATGAGTGAAATAATATGGTAATTGCCTTTCTCTGACTGACTAATTTCACATAGCATTATACCCTCCAGTCCCATCCATGTTGTTGCAAATGGCAAGATTTCATCCTTATTTATTTATTTATTTATTTGACAGAGTGAGAGATCACAAGTAGACAAGAGGCAGGCAGAGAGAGAGGGAAACAGGCTCCCCGCTGAGCAGAGAGCCCGATGCGGGGCTCGATCCCAGGACCCTGAGATCATGACCCGAGCCGAAGGCAGCGGCTTAACCCACTGAGCCACCCAGGTGCCCCAAGATTTCATTCTTTATCATGGCTGAGTAATGTTCCATTATAGATATTTGTTATTTATTTATTTTATTTTTATTTTTTATTTTTTATTATTTTATTATATAAAATGTAGTTTTTATTTATATATATTTTATCTAAATATAAAATTTAGATAAATGTTTTATTTATATATTTAAAATGGATGTAATATATATCTATATGCGATATGTATGTCACATATATATGTGTGTGTGTGCCATATATATATATATCTTTATCTGTTCATCTGGGCCCTTTCAGTATTTTGGCTATGCTTTTTGTTTGTACTAGAAAATCAGTAAAAACAGTAACAATTCTTTTTTTTGGGATATCTTTCATGCTGTCCATTTATGAAACTGCTTCATTAAGAGGTGTCTGATTTTATGAGTAGCTTAGCATTTCTAGGATGATTTTGCAATTTAAAAATTACTTAGAAAAAAAACTTATTCTTACTTTATCTTTCCTACATGGGTTCAGAGGATTAAAAGGTCTATAATTTAGCCTTATCTGTAAATATCCATAAACACATGTAGTATAGTTTATATCTAGTTGAATCAAATTTATTTTTTTAAATTTTTGTTTCTTTGTTTTACACTTTTTTTAAAAATATTTTATTTATTTATCTAACACACAGAGAGAGAGAGATCACAAGTAGAGCAGCAGACAGAGAGAGAGGGGGAAGCAGGCTTCCCGCGGAGCAGAGAGCCCGATGCGGGGCTCGATCCCAGGACCCCGAGACCATGACCCGAAAATCCACCCTATTAAATTTATTTGGTAGGTGACTTTCTTAGATTATTGCTCCTTTTGTTTTGTTTAATTTACAATCTTTCAAATCATTTGAATTTCTAGACGAAAGGAACAGAACTATCTGTAAACATAGAGATATTCTTTGAATATTTAAACTGGAGCAATCTTTGATTTAGTTTATTGATCATAACCCACAAATACTTATGTTTACTCAAATGTAGTCATTACTGGATACTTATAACAATTGTCATAATCTAAACATTTGTAAAATAGAGAAACCTTAGAAAATGAAATTGCATTATATATCTTTTCTACTTCTACTTCCAATAACAAATAATATTACTATTTTAATAAAAAATATAACTACCTCCTTACTACAAATCCCTTTTAATCAGTTTTATTCTGGATTTTATCAGTGGGATATAACTTATATTTGTAATGTTACTATGAGTTTGAAAATGTCTATTTTCTATAGTTTTCTATGACACAGCATTTCTTACTAGGAACAGCTGCTAAGGCTGTATATATTATAGGATAGGTTGGTTTGGAAATGGCTAAATGGGGTAATATACAATGAAGTAGTATGCTGAATGCAGTGAATTAAAAAGTCAGTGGGTTTTGTCATTTTAAGTAAGTCTTTTGTCACGCAGAACATCTCAATATATTTTATATTGATTTTTTAAAATTATTTTTGATGTTACTCTTTCCTAATTATATTTTTCTAATTTTAACTTCTAACTTCTAATTTAATCTAGTAGTTTGTTTTCATTTCAGACCAGATTTGTGTTGGGTTGATACAAATACTTCTCTATAGTCCTTCATAAGTTTAAATGATAGAAGAGGACTACCATAGCAACAAAAACAAAATGAAACAAAAACTACCTTCATAAGTCTTGAGAAGACAATTTTTGGACATAGTGAAAAGTTGGTAGTAAGAACTAGGACCCTGCTTTGTGAAAAACCATTAAGGCGTTCCTCATTTGGCCAGATACTTTCAGCCTGTCACAAAAAGAGTAAGGTGTCACCTTGACTTTGTTGTGCACAGGTAAGAGAAACAGACTCATAGGGAAGGAAAGCAACTAAATACAAACTAAGAAGTATTTGTTCCACTACTGGAGAGGCCAAAGGGACAACTAGCCATAATAATATTTTTGTACAATATTTCACCAAACCCAAAATTTGTGAAAAAATTTTAAATTATGATGATAAATAAAAAATTTTTTAAAAATTTAAAATTAAAAAAATACATTTTAGGATGTTTAGAGTCTGATTTTTATTTTAAAACCTCCCAATTAATAAAACAAATGGAGCACTTGGTTGGCTCAGTTATTTTAGTGGCTGACTCTTGATTTTGGTTCAGGTCATGATTTCAGGGTCATGATATTGAGCCCAGTGTCAGACTCCATGCTGGGCATGGAACCTGCTTAAGATTCTCTCTTCCTGGGCGCCTGGATGGCTCAGTGGGTTAAGGCCTCTGCTTTCGGCTCGGGTCATGATCCCAGGGTCCTGGCATAGAGCTCCATATCGGGCTCTCTGCTCAGCGGGGAGCCTGCTTCCCCCTCTCTCTCTGCCTGCCTCTCTGCCTACTTGTGATCTCTCTCTGTCAAATAAATGAATAAAATCTTTAAAAAAAAAAAAAAAAAGATTCTCTCTTCCTGGGGCACCTGGGTGGCAGGTTGGTTAAACATCTGCCTTCAGCTCAGGTCATGATCCCAGTGTCCTGGGATTGAGTTCCACATCGGGCTCTGCTTGGTGGGGAATCTTCTTCTCCCCCTCTCTCTGCCCCTTATCCCTGCTTATGCTCTCTCTCTCTCTCATGTAGATAAACAAAATTTGAAAGAAAAAAAAAAAAAAAGATTCTCTCTCTCCCTCTCACTCCCTTGTGTGCACATGATCTCTCTATCTCTCTCTTTCTCTCTCTTAAAAAAAGAAACAGAAACAAAACAAATTAACAAAGAGAAAAGAGAGAGAGAAACAAATGAGGAAATAGACTCGTAATTAGAGAGAACAAACTGATGGTTACCAGAGGAGAGGTGGGTGGGGGCATGGGTGAAATAGGTGATGGGGATTAAGGAGGTGACTTGTGATGAGAACAGGAAAACATATGGAAGTGTTGAATCACTATAGTATACATCTGAAACAATATTTACATTGTATGTTAACTAACTGGAACTTGAATAAAAACATAAAAGGGATATCTGGTTGGCTCAATTGGTTAAGTGCTCAACTCTTGATTTTTGCTCAAGTCATGATCTCAGGGTGGTGAGATCAAGCTCCTAATTGGGCTCTGTGCTCAGCAGGGACTCTGCTTGTCCGTCTTCTTCTGATCCTTCCTCTGCTCATGCTGGTGAACACACATACTCTCTTTCTCTAAAATAAATAAATAAAATCTTTTAAAACTTAAAAAGAAAGATTCCAAATAAGATACTCATTTTAAAGTATAGTTGATACACAATGTTATGTAGGTTTCAGGTGTACAACATAGTGATTAAGTTTTTTTTTTTTTTTAAGATTTTATTTATTTATTTGACAGAGATCACAAGTAGGCAGAGAGGCAGGCAGAGAGAGAGAGGAGGAAGCAGGCTCCCTGCTGAGCAGAGAACCCGATGCGGGGCTCGATCCCAGGACCCTGGGATCATGACCTGAGCTGAAGGCAGAGGCTTTAACCCACTGAGCCACCCAGGCGCCCCAGTGATTAAGTTTTTTACCTTATGCCATGCTCATGACCAGTGTAGATAACATCTTATAATAAAATTGATTATATTCCCTAGCTGTACCTTTTATCCCTGTGACTTATCCATTATATAACTGGAAGCCTGTATCTCCCACTCTCCTTCACCCATTTTGCACATCTTCATATAGTTTATTTTTATATATGGAATAAGAAAGTAGTCCAGTTCTATTCTTTTGCATTTAGCTGTCCAGTTTTCACAACGCCATTTGTTGAAGACCATCTTTTCCCCATTGCATATTCTTCCCTCCTTTGTCATAGATTAATTGACCATGTAAGTTTGGATTTATTTCTGGACTCTCTATTCTGTTCCATTTATCTATGTGTCTGTTTTTGTACCAGTACAATATTATTTTGATTACTGCAGCTTTGTAATATATCTTGAACTGGGATTGTGATACCTCCAGGTTTATTCTTCTTTCTCAAGATTACTTTGGCTATTTGGGGTCTCTTGTGGTTCCATACAAATCCTAGAATTATTTTTTCTAGTTCTGTGAAAAATACTACTGGCATTTTGATAGTGATTACATTGAATCTGTAGACTGTTTTGCCTAGTATGGACATTTTAACAGTATTGTCCTAATCCATGAGCATGGACTATATTCCCATCTCTTTGTGTCATCTTCAATTTTTTTTCATCAGTGTTTTATAGTTTTCAGAGTATAAGTATTTCTCCTCTTTGGTTAAGTGCAATCCTAGGTGTTTTATTCTTTCTGGTATAATTATGAATGAAATTTTTTTTTTTAGATTTCTCTATCACTTTGTTATTACTGTTTAGAAACATAACCAATTTTTGTGTATTAATTTTGTATCCTGCAAGTTTACTGAATTCATTTATTTTAATAGTTTTTTGGTGACGTCTTTAGGCTTTTCTATGTATAATATCATGTCATTTGTAAATAGTGGCAGTATTACTTCTTTCTTACTAACTTGGATGGGTTTTATTTCTCTTTTTTTGGATTACTGTGGCTAGGACTTCCAGTACTATGTTGAATAAAAGTGGTGAGAGAGCTATCATAGTCTTGTTCCTGATCTTAGAAGAAAAGGTCTCAGTTTTTCACTATTGAGATATTGGCTATGGGTTTTGTTTTGTTTTGTTTTTGTTTTTGTTTTTTTTTTTTTTGTATATGGACCTTATTATTTTGAGGTATTATTTCCTCTAAACTCATTTTATTTGAGGGGTTTTATCATGAACAGATGTTGAATTTTGTCAACTGCCTTTTCTGCATCTATTGAGAAGTTCATATGATTTTTTTATATTGCATTTTGTTGATGTGATGTTCCATGTTGTTTGATTTGCAAATATGGAATTATCCTTGGATTGCAGGAATAAATTCCAATTAATCATGATGAATAATTCTCTTAATGTATTGTTGAATGTAGTTTTCTAATATTTTGTTGAGGATTTTTGTGTGTGTTCATCAGGGATAGAAGGCTGCTGTTTTTTGTTATTGATGGATATTTTTGTGATTTTGCTTTTTTGTTTGTTTTGTTTGTAGTATCTTTGGCTGGTTGTGTTATCAGGGTGAAGCTGGTTTTATACAAAGTGTTTGGCAGTTTTCTTTCCTCTTTCATATTTTGGAAGAGTTTGAGGATAATAAACTTTTTTAAAAAGATGTTATTTATTTGGCAGAGAGAGAGAAGGGAGGGAGGGAGAGAGGGAATAAGTGGGGGGAGTGCTAGTCAGAGGGAGAGGGAGAAGCATGTTCCCAGGACCCTGGGATCATGACCTGGGCTGAAGGCAGATGCTTCAGATGCTTAACCAACTGAGTCACTCAGGAGCCCCAAGTTTGAGGAGACTAATTATTAAATCTTCTTTAAAAGTTTGGTAGAATTCACCTGTGAATCCTCTGGTTGTGGACTTTTGTTTTTTGGGAATTTTTTGTATTACTCATTGACTTTCCTTACTTGTTATTGATCTGTTCAGGTTTTCTATTTCTTCTTGATTCAGTTTTGAAAGATTGTATGTTTCTAACTATTGTAGGTATCCATTTTTTTTAGGTTGTTCAATTTTCTAGCATATAAATTTTCATGTTATTCTGTTAAAATCCCTCATTTTTCTATTGTGTCGGTTGTTACATCTCTTCATTTCTGATTTCATTTGTGTTCTCTCTCTTTTTCTCTTCATTAGTGCAGCTAAAGTTTTATCAATTTTGTTGTTTTCAAAAAACTGACTCATGTTTTCATTAACAGTTTTCATTAATTTTTAGTCTCTATTTCATTTATTTCTGCTCTGATCTTTATTATTTCCTTCTTTCTGCTAATGTTAGGCTTTGTTCTTTTCTAATTTAGGTATAAGGTTAGATTGTTGGAGATTTTTCTTATTTCTTGAGGTTGGCCTATGTCACTATAAATTTTCCTCTTAGAACTGATTCTGCTGTGTCTCAAAGATTTTAGACTATTGTGTTTTCATTTTAATTTGTCTCTGTGTATTTTTATGTCCACGTTAATTTCTTGGTTGACCCATCAGCTGTTTAGCAGCATGTTGTTCAGCTTCATATGTTTTTGTTTTTTTTTCCAGTTTTTTTTCCCTTTAATTGATTTCTAGTTTCATACCATTATAGTTGGAAAAGATGCTTAAGATGATTTCAGTCTCTTAAAATAATTGAGACTTGTTTTATGGCATAACATGCGATCTGTCTTGAAGAATGTTCCATGTACATTTAAAAAGTATGTGTATTCTGCTGTTTTAAATAGAACATTGTGTATATATTTATTAAGTCCATCTAGTCTAATAGGTCAATTATGACCACTGCTTTCTTAATGATTTTCTCTCTGGATGATCTATCCATTGAGGTAAGTGAGGTGTTAAGAAGCCCTAAGATTATTGTATTGCTGTCAATTTCTCCCTTTGTGCCCGTTAATATTTGCTTTATAAATTTAAGTGCTTCTGTATTGGGTGCATAGATTTTTATACTTGTTATATTCTCTTGTTGGATTGATACCTTTATCATTATGTAATAACCTTCTTTGTCTCTTATTAGTCTTTGTTTTAAAGTTGATTTTGTCAGATATAAATATTATTTTACTACCACAGCTTTTCTTTTTTTAACTTCCATTTGCATGAAATACTTTTTCTCATCCCTTTAGTTTCTACTTGTATGTGTCTAGGTTTGTAGTGAGTCCCTTATATTCAGCATATAGTTGGGTCTTTTTAAAAAAATCCATTCAATCATTCTATGTCTTTTGATTGGAACATTTACTTTTAAAATGACTATTGATAGGTATGTACTTATTTCCATTTTGTTGATTTTTTTTTTGGTTGCTTTTATAGTTTTTCTTGTTCCTTTATCCTTCTCTTGTTTTCTTTCTTTGTGATTTAATGAATTTATTTAGTGTTATGTTTGGATACCTTTTTATTTTCTGTTAATCCATTATAGGTTTTTGGTTTGTGGTTACCAGAGGATTCATATATAACAACCTATATAACTCTATTTTATGTTGGTTATGGCCACCAGGGCAGAAGGCAATTTGGAGGGCTAGCAGTTTTGGCTGAGGCCTTCTACTTGGTGTGGTGGGGCAGTAGGTGCTTTGTGGGAGAAGTTGGTCCTTGCCAACGCTGTCTAGAGGCCCTATAGGGGCAGGAGCTGCTTTAGTGGAGTGCCTGAAGAGGCATGTCCACAGAGGAACACTGAGGTGGGGTAAGTGATTCCAGCAAGGTAGATGGAGAGTGTCAGAAGTGGCACCTACTGGCATTATGTCAAGTAGTCAGAAGGAAGGCAATAAAAATGGTGGTGCTTCTGTTCTGGAGAAATTTCTTACAGATCTCTATTCCTCTGGCAACATCCTAAAATTAATCATTAAATCTCTTCTACCTATGGCCCAGACATTTTTTAAACTATTGCCTTTGTGCTGAGTTTTAGAGCAAGTGAGTTTGTGTGAGCCCCTTAACAAAGAGTAGAATCTCTTTTTCCTATAGCCTGCTGGCTTTCCTAGAATTAAGCCTGACTGATTTTAAAAGCTAGATGTTATGGAAGCTTATCTTCCCTGTGCTTGTCCGCAGGGCAAGTGTACCCAATAAGGGGTTTGAAGTCCTTGGTCCTTATGGAGGACCTCTATGCCTGTGATATCCCTTATCCTTGGAGGATATATATGCCAGGAGTGTGGGTCCCAAACAGACCACATCTCTACCCCTCCTACTGTTCTTGTTGTGGCTTTTTATTTCTCTCTTTAGCTGTGAAAGAGCTATTCTGCTAGTCTTTAGGCTGTCCTCAAAGAGTTGCCCTTTTTGTAGTTGTAGACTTGCTATATCTATGGAAGGAGGTAAACTCAGTATCTTCTTTTCTGTCATCTAGTTAGGGATTAGGATTTTTTTTTTCTTTTTAGCACTGGGAAGCTTTGTTGGATTAATAGCTTTAGTTAAATAGGCTAACTAAGCCTTTTTAACTAAGGCTTTATTTTTTTTTTAAAGATTTTATTTATTTATTTGACAGATAGCGATCACAAGTAGGGAGAGAGGCAGGCAGAGAGAGAGGAGGAAGCAGGCCCCCTGCCAAGCAGAGAGCCCCATGCGGGGCTTGATCCCAGGACCCTGAGTGAAAGACAGAGGCTTTAACCCACTGAGCCACCCAGGCGCCCCTAACTAAGGCTTTAAACAATTGCCTGAAATTGTTTATAGAAGGGAAGAGCACTGTTTGATTGATTAAGGGATGTATTGTGCACAATTAGATCATGATACTAAATTGTGATTGTAGAAAATAGTTGAAAGTTGAGAAATCAGTTATCGGTGGTACCGCAAGTACCTTACAATACACAAAATTAATTAAAATAACTATGTTTTCCTTGGATATCTAACTTTCATAGTTCTTAAAAAATAATTTACAGATCATTTCTATCAAAATCAGCCTCTTGACCTGACATTTGATTGCCTTTACCATACCTTACCCCAAAGTTTGTTTACTGATAAATGATTTGATGCAGATGACAATCTCAGCTGTGCAACTGAGGAGGATGTGATAGAAATCTATGCTTTAAAAAATTGTTCGGTGTTCAGCAGTCACCTTCCTGACTTTCCACATTATGCAAAGATTTAAAGTAAGAAGCAGATCAGGTTGATAAATGGTCTGTTTTGGCCATTTCAAAGATTCTTTCTGTGAAGAGTTCTTTTCATAAATGCCAGCTATGCTAAAATGCAAAGCATCAGCCTAATAAAATAGTGCATATGGTCATTCAATTGGATTATCCTCTCCCTCTTAAAGGAGAACTGCAACTAATGGGTGTAATTGCCTCTGAGAGCTTGGAACATTTTTATTTCCCTCACATGCTTTATATTTCATCTGAGCAACAAGAGCTTTCTGTGGTAATGCCATTACACTTTAATTAAAGAATTCAAGTCTGATTTTAATGTTCAAGCAACCCACTAAAATGGAAAATGTAAATATTTTTGAAGAAAAAATACTGGCAGAATTGTGTTAAACTCTAGTGCTAAAATATTGTAAATAAAACATGTGCTAGGTTTAATTAACTTCCATTATCCACCAGAAAGGGTACATACCTGGCTACAATATTGAGAACAGATGTATAAATACTGGAGGAGCCTCTTTTACTGAAAAATACCAAGGGATTTTCTTAGTATATACAGCCTACTGCTAGAGGATATGCCACTTTGAAAAATTGTGACAAATGTTCTGAATTTCACATGCGAGGATGAATTTTGGAATGTCTTCTCAGCGTGGGACCAGATTCCCCCTCCTGAAAGTTTAGGCTGAGTCTAGTTTTTATAATACATGTAAATAATGGCCCGTGATATGGTGTTTTCAGATGACTTGAGGAAACAAAATATCTCAAGAAACATATCCCAAATAACTCTTCTGTGTGCTTTTTCACACACACACACAAAATTATGAGTACATATGTATATTAGGCATATATAACTTATAGTTGTGTGCATTTTATTAGTAGTATTTAAATGTTACTATTCTGGACAGTTACCATTTAGAGAATACAGACAAGTTGGGATTAGGTATAAATTAGAAGAAATGATGGCAGGTTATACCATACTCCTTGGAAGTATGTGCTGTAGGGGCACCTGGGTAGCTCAGTCATTGAGCATTGACTCTTGGTCTTCAGTTCAGGTCATGATCTCAGGGTCATGAGATCAAGCCCCACTGCTGGGAATGGAATCTGCTTGAGATTCTCTCTCCCTCTGCCCCTGCCCCACACGATCTCAGACTCACTCTCTCATTCTCCAAAATAAATTAAAAAAAAAAAAAAATTCCAGCCATAAAGAAAAAAAAAACAAAAAACAAAAATGCAAATTCTCCAATCTTTACAAAGCCCCAGGCCTTCACCAGATTATCTCTTCCATGGCCTGGCACAGGGCTGGTTTAATGGAACTCTTGAGATGATAGTCTAATCTGTCTCCTAGCAGGGCAACTCTTTTATTACCTGCAACTGTGTTTAGATAAATGTTTGTAAAATTCTGCTTCTGACCTGTCACCTCCTACAGATCATTTTAAAATGGATTTCTATTACAAGATAAAATATAGACTCTGAGTCTGAAATTCAGTCCCCTACATACAATCTGCTCAGTGACTGCCTTCATAAACATCTCTCCAGCTATTCAGCAATTCCAACAGAAACACTCCCCTCTCTCTCACTCCCTTGATCTGCCTACCAAGACACACAAATCATTTCCACCTCTGACCTTTGCTTATAGTTTCCCTCTGACTTGAGCTCCTCTCTTCTCTTTGACCAAATTCCAGCTACTCTTCCTGACACAATTAAGCCCCACTCTCTCTGAGATGCTGTCTTCTAACTATGCTGCCCAGAATTTATCCCCTGAATTCCCAATGTGCTTCCTTAATGATAACATTACAACACACTTGTTTATTGGTATTGAATTTGCCATGAATGTCTTTTAGTGGTTTTTTTTTCTGCTTTAAAAACAAACTTTGAGGGAAATGATATTAGCAGAGTCTTCATCATTTATAGAATCTGGTATGGTATGATATACATAGCGTGTATTTATAAATTATCAAATAAGTAAAAACAGACTTCAAAATTCTTCAGGCTTGAATTCTGTAGAGAAATGTTTAAGGCCAAAAATTAAGTTTAGTAATCAAACTTAATTCCACACAAACCTTCACATTAAGAGGCGATAGTTACTAAAACCATACTAGTCTATAGACCTATATATATATTAGTACTCTGTGTAATTTTAACTAATAAAATTTTAAAACTTAAAAAAATAGGCTGATGTGCAGTTAATGAACATCACTCTGGGCATGCAAATAGTATCCTATCTTACTAAAAATCATAAAATCACAAAAATAACAAAAAACATGCAACCAAACCATATTTGTAATATTGAGGACTCAACTCTTCCAAGTTCTGAAATTTCCCAATTAAATTATTAAAGTAATTGGACTTTGTTCTTCATTCCAGCATCACAGAAACTGTACATTCAAATGACTTTCACAAATTCAGTGGTAGGAAAACCATCTCCTCCTATTTTGTTATTAGAGTTTATATAAGAAAATAGTAATGGAAGAGCTTCTGCTATCTACAAGAAAAATGCAGCTAGAACAATTTCCCCTTCCTAATAGAGACTTCAAAAAGATATCTTTTCTTTCTCTCTCTCCTTCTTTTAATCACAAATACAATCTGGAACAGAAGCCAATAATAAACTTAATCTCTTGGTGACTTTCAGGCATTTGACAACTGTATAGGTTGGTTCATCAAGTAGGCATTGATTGTTAGCATTAGCCAGGAATATATAAACACTTATAAATATTGCATGCAGAAGAGAAGCTGCACTTAGATGGATGATTAATAGTCCTGTTGTTGTTAATCTATTGTAGTTCTTTTGCATGGAAAAAGCAATTAGAAACACATTTCCGACTATCCCAGACAGACCTTAGATGCTTCATAGCGGAAAATTAAAATTTTAGACATTGCAAAGAGTGTAATAAATGTATCTTCAGTCACCACATAAAAACAGTACCTCGGGGACCAGGACAAGCTCATAAGACCGCAATCTGACTTAACTTTCTTCCTTTTTATAATCTACTTTAATAAAGCCATAAAATTTTAATTGTGATAGATTTGCATGCCTGTGTGTATGATGGTGTGTGTTTGTGTAGTGACCACGAACAGAAAAAAGACAGAAAGAGACAGACAAAAAAGAACTCCAGACAAATGTGTATTAGAGCACAAGAAATGGCAATTTTGACAACTGTGCCATAATAAACCTATGTGCATGCAGAGCAGGAGTATAAAGCAACAGTCAGGAAATGAATTTGACTATCGAGCTTCCAGAGTCTTATTACAACCTGTGAGTAAAATTGATTTTTTTAAACTATTAAAAAAAAAAAACCAAAACCTTCATTGTATCCTTAGAGTTTTTCATTATATCCACTATAAACTAGATACTATAAATCAGGTAAGTAATTCTGGGCTAAAAACTGCCATATCAGGTTTCTGTCTAGAAAAGAATTATGATTCATATTATAATTACCATCACTTACACTGAGGAAGTGCTCATTCCAGAAAAACTTCTAAAAATCAGTTTTAGGTGAGTAGAGAGTAGTGAGACAAATCCATGATATTAATAATATATTAAAAATCCTTCACAGGCATTTCCTTTCCTTTTTATCTGTTTATTTTTTATTTTTTAAAGGATCTTATTTATTTATTTGTCAGAGAGAGAGCATGAGCACAAGCAAGGGGAGGGGCATTGGGAGAGGGAGAAGAAGGTTCCCCACTGAACAGTACTCCCCACTCCTCCATGTAGGACTGACCCCGGACCCTGGGATCATGACCTGAGCCCAAGACAGACACTTAACTGACTGAACCACCCAGGCATCCCAACCTTTTCTTCTTTGTAAATTACCATGTGTAACAGGGAATTTTTTGTTTTTTTTTTTCTTAACAGCAGATAAGTTGGGCCTCCAGGGAGCACTGTTCATTGTTACATTGTTACATGTAACATGATCACTATACCTGAGGAATGAAAAGAAATCAGAGTGAGGATATTGTTTTGGAATTAGGTCAATCATTACGGTATATATTTTTCAGAAATACAAGACACAATTTCATATGAATACTTCCAGATTTTAATTTCAAATTCCAAATGGTAGAATGGTAGAATTTTTTATTAATATAAACAGACCTACTGATTTAATTAAACCTAAACTTTATGAATGAAGTCTTTACTTTGTACACATTCTTCAGTAACCTTAAACCTATAAAAAAAAAGCTTTGAATTGGATAAAAATGAGTGTTAAGGGCCATGGTAATAAATTTTTTAAAAAATTTTCTTTATTTGAGAGAGAGAGAGAATGATGGGGTGAGGGGGAGGAGCAGAGGGAGATGGATAAGCAGATTCTCTGTTGAGCAGGGATCCACAAGCAGGGCTTGATCTCAGGACCCCAGGATTAGGATTAGAACTGAAGGCACCCTATGACACTTCCAAAAGCAAACGTAATGCATATTTCCCATCGTCAAAATCTTTACTTAGTTGTGGATACTGCAGTATTCCCATTCCAGAATTGAAATCCATCCATAAAGTCCTAAATTAACTATTTTTTTTTCTTTTGCTCATACAGCATAATTTCCCCTAGTCGGTGATGAAATTTGAAATGTATAAAATATATCAACCAGTTAGAAGGGTTTATCAGATTAAGCAACAAATTCTTGAGTCTTTACAGAATTCCTTCTTTGTCAACTGGTTTTAACTTAATAAATGCTAGTTCTACAAATAATGCTTTTTTGGTTCAGCTATTTTTGTCAGATCTATTTGAAATTTTTCTGAATGATTCAAACTTTCCCTACTTTTAGTATTCTTAGCAAGGTCCAAGACTACATAACAGACCTTTGGGTTGGCTTGATAGATGTAATTTTCCGATCTAAGTACCTAGCCAATCTAACTGCTTCAATATGGCCAAAAACCTCAACTGTACAGCAATTGTCAGTCCTCATCACAAAACAGGTTACTAAGACAAGCCTTCATTTGGAAAAACAAACAATAAACAAACAAACACTTCTCCTTTTCAGAAAGAGGTTTGAGGAAGCCAGAGACATGGTTTAGGTACTGTCTCTGGGACAGACTATTTTGTGGCAGAGAAAATTCCTCAATTGCCCACTTAGCTGGGAGAAAGCTTTAGTAGTCACACATGTATTATTCTCATTGCAGCTGGTGTTCTGCAGTATTACCCTCTGATTTTTGGTTTTGTTTTATTTTTATTTTGCTTTGTTTTGTTTTTGTTGTTGTTGTTGTTTAAGATTCCATTTGTTTATTTGACAGAGAGAGACACACAAAGAGAAAGGGAGCACAAGCAGGGAGCACGGGAGAGGGGGAAGCAGGCTTCCCGCTGAGCAGGGAGACCATCGTCGGGCTCAATCCCAGAACCCTCCAGGTCAATTGTGTGACTCTTTTTTGGGTTGTATGAATATACCTCTGAAATAATCATTGGTTATTTTGATTATAGGAAGAATCTAATTATATTGATTTTGTGGCAATCTAAGTGCTAAGAATTTAACTTATATTTTTAAAAAGTAAAATTGACCCGTAAATGGTTGATTTCATGTACCTGTTTTTCAATATGTAAGTACCTATATAAAACAATTTATTTTCTAGAAAATTATAGTCAAACAAAATATGGCCACAGTTTAATCAGTTTTCAAATATGTGTAGATACACACAGTAGACCTCTGTCTCTGCTTCTTTGTGTGTGCCCTCCTTATGTCATTTGTAAAACTGCTTTCCTGCTGGACTCTGAAGGGAAAGCAAAGCTTTGGGCCACTTCATTTCTGAGAATGATTCTATCCTTAGCAATCTCCAATCCCTCTAGTGCTATTTTTCTGAATGGATTTGTTTTTGTTCAGTGATGTTTAGAGTATACAAACCAAACTGCACGTGAAATATTGCCCACCTGCAAAAGTTCCCAAGGGCACTAAATGAGGTAACTGTGCCATGCAAGAATGATTGTTTCTGGGATACGAGGATGGAACTATTTAAAGGCAGCACTTTCTTGGTAAACCTGGAATGAGTCATTTGATATATTTCAAGAGGCAAACTGAACAACTTAAAAAAGTCTTATTTGGTAACAGGAGAAAAAAAAAAAGGTGCGAGAGCTATACATTGGTTTACTTAGAATGGCCCAACATTTGCCATCCCTGTATATTATCTTTCCCTATGAATCTTTTCCTTTCTTCTTCCTTCATATCACTTGTTAGGAATGTCACAAAGCAAATCTTGGCTCCTAAATGCATGTGACAACTCCTCCAGGTTCATTGTAATTTCTCCTTCCTTGAAATCTGTATGGAAATTATCTAGAGATTTAATTATACATTACCTAATAGTGATTTCACATGATTTATTACCATATTTTCTGTGTGAAGTACATCATAGAAAACTATTTGTATGTGCCATTAAAGAACAGAAAAAAAAATCATTGTCTATTTCTCAGCTTAAACATAATTACCATTAATTTTGAAGTCTTGTGTGAAATATTTTTTTCTCTCACTTTTCTATTGAATCCTTTTTTTTAAACTGATTTCCAAATCATTATTTGTAATGAATTTGGAGTTAATTTTATATTCCAAATGGACTCTTTACTCAGTTGTATGTTGCAAAATCCTCTTTAAATTCACGGCTTAAAAACAGTCTTATTGGTTCGCCTCCCCTCCCCAATGTCCATAGCCCGCTCCCCCTCTCCCAATCCCACCTCCCTCCAGCAACCCCCAGTTTGTTTTGTGAGATTAAGAGTCATTTATGGTTTGTCTCCCTCCCAATCCCATCTTGTTTCATTTATTCTTCTCCTATCCCCCAACCCCCTCCCCCATGTTGCTTCTCCATGTCCTCATATCAGGGCTCTGAAAAACAACCTGAGGGTTTTGAAGGGTCAGGGGTGGGAGGTTGGGGGAACAGGTGGTGGGTAATGGGGAGGGCACGTTTTGCATGGAGCACTGGGTGTTGTGCAAAAAGAATGAATACTGTTACGCTGAAAAAATAAATAAAATGGAAAAAAAAAACAAAAAACAAAAAACAACAGTCTTATTAAAAGAAAATAAAGGTGGGGCGCCTGGGTGGCTCTGTGGGTTGAGGCCTCTGCCTTTGGCTCAGGTCATGGTCCCAAGGTCCTGGGATCAAGCCCCGCATCAGGCTCTCTGCGCCGCAGAGGCCTGCTTCCTCTCTCTCTCTCTCTCTCTCTCTGTGCCTGCCTCTCTGCCTACTTGTGATCTCTGTCAAATAAATAAATAAAATCTTTAAAGAAAAAGAAAATAAAGGAGACTATTCTTCATGAACTTAGGATAAAGGATTGTAAACTCAAATCATAAAGGAAAAGATGGAACATTTTTAGTACATTCAAAATTTAAATCTATTTTAATTAAAAGTAGAATAATGATAATGAAGAAAATAAAATAATACCACAATCATACTTTGATAGATATTTTTTCTCATCAATCTGAAGATACTGTTTCATTCTCTTCTGGCTTTCTTTTTCTGCTATTGAGAAGTAGACTATTTGATTGTTAACTCCATTGTAGGACAACTGATCTTGCTCTTTGTTTTTAAAACCTTCTTTTTTCCTTTTTTGCTTTGCTGTTTTACCATGACATGTTTGTGGATTTTCTTTGTATTAATTCTGCTTGGGATTCTTTAAGTTTCCTGAATCTGAGGAAGGGGATTTTACAGAAAATCTAGGTTATTACTTAATGTTATTCCACTGAATATGGCTTTTCCCCTAATCTTCCTATTCTCAGCTCCTTGAAATATAATTAGAATTTGGGCTTACTCACTCTATCCTCCATGTTTAATACTTTTTATCTTTGTCTTTCTGAGTAGTTTTTTATAGACCTATGTTCCACTTCACTAATTCTTTCAGCAGCTATGTTTAATTGCTTTTCACTTGAAGTATGAAAATTTAAATTTTAATATTAGTGGTATTTAAACTCTTTTCATTTTGATATTAATATAAGTAATCCATTTTCCATTTGTTGAAGTTTAACTTGTCCTATTTTTTTTTAACATTTTCAGGAATACTTAGTTAAATATTTTGTTCATAACTTCAGTAGATCTCTTTGCTTATATGTAAATATATTTATTTTTATATACTTATATTTGTTGAGTCTATCATGGGACTCTTGAGTCCTTTGGGAATCTTATTTTTTAGCTTGATTTTTCTGTTGGGATTACATGATTACGTGATCCTTGATAGGTCTCATTACTTTGAATGGGGGCTGCTTTATGGAATTTCATAAATAGGAGAAGTTGAGTCTTTACATTGTTTTTTCCTCCAGGGGTGCCTGGGTGGCTCAGTTGGTTAAGTGTCTGCCTTTAGCTCAGGTCATGATCCCAGTCCAAAGCCCAGCATTGGACTTTCTGCTAAGCAAGGAATCTACTCCTCCCTCTGCCTGCTGCTCTCCTAAAAATCTCTAAAAAAATAAAATGTTTTCCTCAAAGAACATTAATATTTGCTTTCTCCAAAATTCCTATAGGCAAACCAATATGGCACTGCCTTAGATTCCTTTTTTTTTTTTTTGGGGGGGATTTTGTTTTTAAGTAATCTCTACACCCAATGTGAGGCTCAAACTCACAACCTCAAGATCC
The DNA here is from genome assembly GCF_922984935.1 of Meles meles. Lineage (NCBI taxonomy): Eukaryota > Metazoa > Chordata > Mammalia > Carnivora > Mustelidae > Meles > Meles meles. The sequence continues at coordinate 112,221,010 of NC_060069.1, read as the reverse complement.
AGAGTTGCATGTTCCACTGACTGAGTCAGCCCATCACCCCAAGATTACATTTTTATCTTCATATTTTTTTTAAAGATTTTATTTATTTATTTGACAGAGATCACAAGTAGGCAGAGAGGCAGGCAGAGAGAGGGGGAAAGCAGGCTCCCCGCTGAGCAGAGAGCCCAATGGGGGGCTCCATCCCAGGACCCTAGGATCATGAACTGAGCGAAAGGCAGAGGTTTTAACCCACTGAGCCACCAAGACGCCCCTCGTCTTCAAATTTTAAGGCAATGACTGGTATGATTTCATGACACAAATATGTGTGATTTCTAGTTTATGATTAGGGCACACTTTTTCCTTTTCTGTTTTATTTTCCCTTCTTCTCTGTCCCCATGCAGATTCAAATCAGGTGGGCATGCTTTTGAGGAGCTGATTTGTTGATTTTTTTTTTTTTTTGGTTTGTTTTCCCAATTCACCAACTGACCATGTTCTCCTTTAAGAAAGTTTGCTTTATTGTGGAGAATTCTGAGCTGATATTCTTTGTGATGCTGGATGTTTATCCTTTTCCCTGGTGCTTGATCCTTCTTTTACCCCCTGGAGTGTGACTTCTGAGGACTGACAGAGGACTGTAAGCCAAATGTTAACTTTATTAGTACTCTGTCCTTGTATAAGTTAAGTACCTTTTTCCTTTGCCTTCCATTTCCCTGACAATACTCGGGCATACAGGCATGCTTTAATCCAATAGATATTAATTAATTGCAGAACTTTGTATTCTGTACAAGGAATGGTTTCTCTTTTTTTGGTTATCCCACTTCAGTATTTTTTTTTCCAGAATAGTTATAAATTTCTTTAAGGTACAAATATTATCATAACTTTCACTGAAATCTAGATTATATCTTGCTCAATGTTATGCATTTAAAAGGTACTAAAAAACCTTCATAAAATGGGTTAATTTTAATATTTAATCAATGGCTTGGAAATCTTATATTTGAGTTCCACTTCTCTCTTGCACATACTGCAGATGTGCAACAAATTGGTACAATCTCTTGTGGAGCACTTATTGCCTGGAAGGCGTATGTCAATTTCAATGGTCACACTAAGTAAAAACTGAATTCAACTAGCTGATGGTATTTTAGTTGAACTGGATGCCCCTTAAAGGAGTAAAAGGAAATACCTTATTTATTTTAAATTTAAACTTTTTATGGTATCTACTATGATACTAATACTGAAAAAAAAATTAAAATTGTATGTATGTGTTATTATACCACTAACTGGAGTGGCATACTCAATGAAAAATTATTATTTAATATATTTTGTTAACTAGTAACATTTTTGAATACTTTTTTTTTGCATTTTTATATTTCTTTTTTCTTCCTTCCTCCTCTCCTCTCCTTTCTTTTCTTTTCCTTTCCTTTCCTTTTTTTAAAATTTAAATTCCAGTTAGTTAGTATATAGGGTAATATTAGTTTCAGGTGTACAATAGTGATTCAACAATTCCAGAAAACACCCTGTGTTCATCATGACAAGTACATAACTTAATATTCCCTACCGATCTTCCCTCTGGTAACCATCAGTTTGTTTTCTATAGTTAGAAATATGTTCCTTGGGACACCTGGGGGTGGCTCAGTTGGTTAATCATCTGCCTCTGACTCAGGTTATGATCAGGGTCCTGGGATCAAGTCATACATCAAGCTCCCTACTCAGTGGGAATCCTGCTTCTCCCTTTCCCACTCCTATTTGTGCTCTCTCACACACTCTATCAAAAAAAAAAAATATATATATATATATATACACAAACACATATATGTGTGTGTGTGCTTCTTTGTTCACCTCTCTCTGTTTTTCCATTTGCTTATTGTTTCCTAAATTCCACATATGAGTAAAATCATATGATATTTGTCTTTCTCTGACTTATTTAACTTAGCTCCATTCCTGTCATTGCAAATAGCAAGATTTATTCTTTTTGAGTAAAAATGGCTGAGTAGTATTCCTGTGTGTGGGTGTGTGTGTATGTGTGTGGGTGTATGTCCCCTCTTCTTTATCCATCTGTAAATGGATCCTTTGACTGCTTCCATATTTTTGCTATTATAAATAATGCTGCAATAAATATAGGGGCACATATATACTTTTGAATTAGTATTTTTATATTTTTTGGGTAAATACCTAGTAGTATAATTGACAGTTAAAACTAAAAGGCAACCTATGGAAATGGGAGAAGATATTTGTAAACAGCATGATGAAGGTTTAGTATCCAATATATAAAAGAACTTATAAACTCAATACCCCAAAACCAAATAATCCAACTGAAATGGGCGGAAGACTTGAATAGACATTTTTCCAAAGAAAACATCCAGATAGCCAACAGATACATGATAAGATGCTCCACATTACTCATCAAGGAAACACAAATCAAAACTACAGTGAGATACCACCTCACACCTTTCAGAATGACTAAAATCAACAACACAAGAAACAACAGGGGTTGGGGAGGATGTGGAGAAAGGGAAACCCTCCTGCACTGTTGGTGGCAATGCAAACTGGGACAACCACAACTTCTGTATCCATTCATTAGTCGATGGACATTTGGCTCTTTCCCTCATTTGGCTATTGTTAATAATGCTGCCATAAACATTGGGGTGCATGTGCCCTTCTGAATCAGTGTTTTTGTATCTTTGGATAAATATCTAGTAATGCAACTGCTGAATCATAGGGTAGTTCTATTTTTTTTTCCATTTTATTTATTTTTTCAGCGTAACAGTATTCATTGTTTTTGCACAACACCCAGTGCTCCATGCAAAACGTGCCCTCCCTATTACCCACCACCTGTTCCCCCAACTTTCCACCCCTGACCCTTCAAAACCCTCAGGTTGTTTTTCAGAGTCCATAGTCTCTTATGGTTCACCTCCCCTTCCAAATTTTTTTAATAAACATATAATGTATTTTTATCCCCAGGGGTACAGGTCTGTGAATCGCCAGGTTTACACACTTCACAGCACTCACCATAGCACATACCCTCCCCAATGTCCATAGCCCTCTCCCCCTCTCCCAATCCCACCTCCCCCCAGCAACCCCCAGTGAAATAAGTCAATCGGAGAAAGACAACTATCATATGATCTCCCTGATATGAGGACATGGAGTAGCAACATGGGGGGTTAGGGGGATAGGAGAAGAATAAATGAAACAAGATGGGATTGGGAGGTAGTCAAACCATAAATGACTCTTAATCTCAAGTTAGGTTTTCACATTGAAATTCTTAATCTGTGTTCTACCACCATTAGTGGAGTTGGTCATGTTTCTCATTCTTCACTCTTCCCAATCATGTTTTGTTTTGTCTTTTTTTTTTTTTTATCATGTGAAAAAGTATTTCTTTCTGGCACTTTTTCCCCTCTGATTTTCCATTCTGTCTTCATGAGATACTAAAACACACACATGCTTCCATTACTTAGGCTGTTCTATTTCATTCATCGATAGTCTACCATATACCAATACCATTAATCTTATCTCATATCATTTTTAATCATCTTCACATAAAGTAAGGCTAGTGAATCCTCTATTCTTCAGGAATGGTACTTTGCTTTTCTATATATACATAGAAAAACTGTTCAATTATTAGAATTCTATTAAGATTCTGACTGAAGTTTCAATGCATACCTATATCTATTTGGGAAGAACTGACATCTTATTGTTATGAAGTCTTCTTACTAAAGCCCATGAGATAGGTCTGTACTAATTTAGTTCTTCTTTATTGATGTGAAGTAATGTTTCATGATTTTCTGGATGTAGATGGTACATGGCCTTTTTTGTTTTGTTATACATTTTTCTTATTTTGATACTATTTTAAATGTTTTTATGGAATTTTAATGTTTGCTGGTACACAGGCAAGTACAATTGAACTTTGTATATTGATCTTTATTTAGCACTTGCTTAACACATTTTATGTAATTTAAAAATCTTTTATATGTAGATATTTTTATCATTTGAAAATAATGTCCAATTTATTTCCTCCTTTCTAATCATTTTGTCTTTAACATATTTTTTTCTGTGCTGTCACACTGGCAAACAAGGTTGAACAGAAAAAGAAAAAGATGAGAACAGTCTTGTTTGTATTAAGTAATCTTTAAAAATTATTTATTTATTTTTTATTTTTTTATAAACATATAAAGTATTTTTATCCCCAGGGGCACAAGTCTGTGAATCGCCAGGTTTACACACTTCATAGCACTCACCATAGCACATACCCTCCCAAATGTCCATAAGCCCACCCCCCTCTCCCATCCCCCCTCCCCCCAGCAACCCTCAGTTTGTTTTGTGAGATAAAGAGTCACTTATGGTTTGTCTCCCTCCCAATCCCATCTTGTTTCATTTATTCTTCTCCTATCCCCCTAACCCCCCATGTTGCATCTCCATGTCCTCATATCAAGGAGATCATATGATAGTTGTCTTTCTCCGATTGACTTATTTCACTAAGCATGATCCCTCTAGTTCCATCCATGTCATCGCAAATGGCAAGATTTCATTTTTTTTGATGGCTGTATAGTATTCTATTGTGTATCTATACCACATCTTCTTTATCCATTCATCTGTTGATGGACATCTAGGTTCTTTCCATAGTTTGGCTATTGTAGACATTGCTGCTATAAACATTCGGGTGCACGTGCCCCTTCAGATCACTATGTTTGTATCTTTAGGGTAAATACCCAGTAGTGCAATTGCTGGGTCATAGGGTAGTTCTATTTTCAACATTTTGAGGAACCTCCATGTTCTTTTCCAGAGTGGTTGCACCAGCTTTCATTCCCACCAACAGTGGAGGAGGGTTCCCCTTTCTCCGCATCCTTGCCAGCATCTGTCATTTCCTGACTTGTTAATTTTAGCCATTCTGACTGGTGTGAGGTGGTATCTCATTGTTGTTTTGATTTGTATTTCCCTGATGCCGAGTGATGTGGAGCACATTTTCATGTGTCTGTTGGCCATCTGGATGTCTTCTTTGCAGAAATGTCCGTTCATGTATTCTGCTCATTTCTTGATTGGATTATTTGTTCTTTGGGTGTTGAGTTTGCTAAGTTCTTTATAGATTTTGGACACTAGCCCTTTATCTGATATGTCATTTGCAAATATCTTCTCCCATTCTGTCAGTTGTCTTTTGGTTTTGTTAACTGTTTCCTTTGCTGTGCAAAAGCTTTTGATCGTGATGAGATCCCAATAGTTCACTTTTGCCCTTGCTTCCCTTGCCTTTGGCGATGTTCCTAGGAAGACGTTGTTGTGGCTGAGGTCGAAGAGGTTGCTACCTGTGTTCTCCTCAAGGATTTTGATGGATTCCTTTCTCACATTGAGGTCCTTCATCAATTTTGAGTCTATTTTCATGTGTGGCGTAAGGAAATCGTCCAATTTAAGTAATGTTTTTATACAAAATAAAATGTAGTTAGAGAAGAGAACATCCTGATACAATTTCAAAGGATGTTTCCAAAAGGCCAATTGCTGCTCTTAATTTAGCCATTCTGTAAGCATCAGTGTAGAAGAAATAATACAGATTCTGAAGGGACTAAATTCTTGTTTATAATATTAGTTCTACCACTCACTGAGGGGTGGTTTTTGGAGTTTCAAAAAGACTTTAAAATTAACCCAATACCTGTCTCTTAGAATTGATGTGAGAAGCAAAGAGCCTGTTAAGATGGGATGGGGTCAAGTACATAAATAGCTATAAGTGAGGCCCAATGTTACCAGACCATACTGGATTATAGATATAAATGGGAACAATTAATATGGCACCTTCATAACTGTATTTCCTCTACTCATCATAAGTATTTGTGGAAGTACTCAGAGGAGATTCACATGTACTTCCTTACTATATCTAGTTTCTCCAGGGCCTTTGAGCTTCTTTGGCGAGTGCTTTCTTGCTTCATGTACCTTTTCTCTGATTTGTGGTCACCACTGGTCTTTAGGCATGGCAAGAGCTGGCGCTAATTGGTGCTGTGATAGCAGATGACTAAGAATTCTTGTTATGGCCAAGCTTTTTCTTAGCTCTTTATCTCACTGTGGCAAACAAGTGTTCCTGCCTCTATATACATTCTAGGATAAGGGTCAAATAGTAGCATTACCTATACCTCTTGGAAGTAACGTTTTCATTTTTACTAACGATTTTTTTTCCTCCCTTGGACTTGAATATGAAACTAGGGAGTAGGGATGAAAATGGATTTGAATAATTTAATATATTCCCCATTAAATAACTCAGAATCACTCACCCTTTAAACAACTGACTTTGTTTGTAGCTTCAGTTCAGACTGGGGCACTAATATTCTTGTAATGGACAGGGTGGATTATCCAGCCAGCAGACACAAACACATAAATAGATTTCTATTAGGCTTATACCATCAATTTTAAACACATGCCCAGATAAATCTGGGTCATAAGCACAAGATGACACAGCCTAGGGAAAAGAAGAAATAACAAAATAGCAAAATGGGATTGAGCCTAGGATTCCTATCTGATTTATTTTTATACTAGGAGAGGAACACAGTGTAATCTAAATGGCATTATTATGGAGTAACTCAGATTGGGCCTCAATCAGATTTTCTCCATTTACATAATTTGCACTGGTGCTGTTAGGAGCTTAAGATAAATCTTGTTGTTGTTTTACCAATTCTGGGTGTCTCCTGTGAAAGTGTTTTAGTATCTACTTCATAGTTGTTAGTATCTATTCCATAGTTGTTAATATCAATTAAACTGAATGATATTTTTGGAGATAAGTGTTTAGGAAGAACTCTGTACAGGACTTATTTCTATTTTGAGATTTAATTCTTAGATCAAATGTATATAATGTATATAAAATATAATGATGTAAGCTGTTGTTTCTGTTGTTTGCATGCTAAAACAAGTGAATAAATTTTGAGAGTTTGGTTTATAGATAAAACAGTATACTGATTATAGATTTTAGTTTTCAAAGATGGGTATCTCAACCCAAACTAAGATTCTTAGATCATATACCATTAATAGCATTTATATGTCTAAATTTGAGCTGTAATTCTTATTCATATGATTTTACTGTTATGGAGATAATTATCAACAACAATGAAACTTTGGCATTGTGGCATGAACTATGCATAATAAGAAAATCAGTTATAACAACTGCTAATTCAAGACTATTTGAAAATATGACTTAGAAACCAAGTAAGAGAGTCTTAGAATTTTCTAAACAGTTTAATGCTTTCAATAAGCTTAGTTCAAGTTTACTATATTGTTTTATCAACATAGTTCAAGTATACAATATTGTATTAACAATAGTCACCATGCTATACATTGGATCCTCAGAAATTATTCTTCTTATAACTGAAAATATATTCCCTTTGATGTACATCATCCCTGAGAATAATTTTTTACCCCTGAGAGTAAAAAAAAAAAAAAAAAAAAAAAAAAAAAAAAAAAAAAATCCTTTTTAAAAAATTAGTCATGAGGGCACCTGCGTGGCTTAGTGTGTTAAGCCTCTGCCTTTGGCTCAGGTCACAATCTCAGGGTCCTGGGATTGAGCCCCGCCTCAGGCTCTCTGCTCAGCAGGGAGTCTGCTTCCCCTTCTCTCTGCCTACTTGTGATCTTTCTCTCTGTGTCAAATAAATAAATAAAAATCGTTAAAAAAATTAGTGATGAATAATATATAAAAAATTATTTAAAAATTCTATTTATCTAACATTAAAAAATTAAGACAAAGAGGCCTATTTCAATAGTATTGTAAATATAGTCAGTGATATGTTTTTGCAAATGAGATTAATTTGAAACCTATTTTCTTAATTTCCTAAAACAGAAGAACAGAGAGTTACACTTCCTTAATTCTCTCAAGTATGCAGTAAGTGTATTTGGAAACCTTAGTGATGATAATATTGCATCATAAGAGCCATATTTTTTTGCAGCTATATTGAGATATAATTAAATAAAATTTAAGATATTTAAGGTGTACATCATGAGGATTTGATGTAAATATATATTGTAAAATATTTCCCCCAAGGAGTTAACACATCTATTACCTAACATATTTATTTGCCTCCTTTTTTATTTTCTTTTGTGTGTGTGTGAAGACTTTTAAGTTCTACTCTCTTACTTAACTTCAATTACACAGTGAAGAGTCTTTTTTTTTTTAAATCTGGATTTACATTCGTTGAAATTATCAAAATTTCTATTTGTCTTTTATATGTGGTAATTTATAGGCTATGCAATAGGACTAATTCTTTAAAGATTAGGACAATAGAAAATATCTTCTAGAATAGTGAGACCTGAGTTGGGCTTTTTACCACAATCTCTGACAGAACATGTGAAGTATTTATCAAATTATAAAATGTTGCCACTTACAGTGGTGCTCTTTCCTTAGGTCTATAGATTAGTCAGAAATCTCTTATAAGTTAATGTTCCAAGTGTTGTAACAAACCTATACATGGGATTTGAGAACTACTTCTCTAGCATGACTTGAATTTTTGGTGCAGTAGGTCAGCTACTAAGGAAGGGCATCAAGTAGAGAGATTTTTCTGAATTTTATACTAGAGGATTTATAACACAATGATTAGATAGAAAAACATCTTTCCTATTATACTAACATTTATCATTGGCAAATGCTACTTAATTTTCATTTCATTTTCTCTCATCAAAACATTTCCTGGTTTATCTGCTTAATAAAAGACCAAATGTTACTTTTATATTTAACTAACTGAGAAGGGAGGCTATTTTCATGTCACATGTTATCTTTATACCCTCTTTAAATATAATCACTATTCCACAAATAAATTCAAAAGGTTAAGTCATATCAAATATCAAACAGTGATCTGTCACCTATGCCCAGCCGACCACTTAATGCTCATGTAACATTAAGTGTAATAATCTGTAAAAATCCCATTGTTTTGTAGAGGGTAAATGTGGCTCAAAGAGTTTATGTGATTTTCCCTGGGTCATGCTTATAGATACAAGAGAATAAGGCCTGGATAGGGGCTTTGCTAGATCAGGTTTGCATTATATGTGCTTCTGAGAAGAGACTGACTCTAAGAATTGAAAAATGGTGTCAGTATATGTGTATCGGCCGAACTAGTGCAGGTGTATTGGAAGCATTAATGCAAGGAAAGGATGAAGTTTTTCTTGGTAACTGAAATAAAGGTATGTGGAAGCTGTTGCCTCACAAATGTGTTGCTGTTCTTCAGGGAGGACGAGAGAGGAATCTTTTCTGGGACTTAGAAGGAATGGAGAATGGGAACTAAAGAGTGAGGAGGAGTTGAGAATATGTTCTCCCTTGATCCTAAATATGGAGCCAGAGAGAGAATTTCCAGAACTCCAACATGATTCAGAGGGCCTGAGAACAGGAGCAGTAAGTCTCTTTTCTCTGTTGATAACTGGGGAGAATGTATAGCAATACCATAAATATAAATATTACTAAACACATTTGTTATGATAATGTTTATAGTAAAATCCAAACGATTAAAATAGGAACATGTAATTCAAAGATAACTTTAGAATGTTGAGTTATCATGGGAGTTTATTTCACAGTGAAATAGCAAAGGAACCAAATTTAGAATTGACATACGTAATGGCAAAATTTGTTCTAAGGTACAGCATTAAAATCAGGCACTATGGGATATATTTTTACACAATTTGAAATTTTAGCTAAATGAATAGTCATTTAGTGACCAGGAAATACTAAAAGAATACCTAAGTGTAGTCACAGATAGTGTACTTCCTGACCTTAAAAAAGTAAAATTTACATAAACATCACAGTATCGCAAGAATGAATGGCCTCTGATGCAAAAACCTTTTCCTCTCCATCATGGAAGATATTAGATCTGCAACCACTGGCAACATTCAGGCCCTCTAAACAATAGCATACTATTATTCACATGAAAGTTGTTTGGGATTTACTCTACTTGCTGGGAATGCACATTTAACCTCTTCTTTCAGAACTAGATATATTTATTTTTGTACACATGTTTTTCTGTTGCATATTCTTAGAATGAGATATAAAAATCATGATGACTTATACACAGTGAAATGATAAAAAAAATGTAGGAGCACATAATCCACATTAAAAAAACATTATTTTTACCACCTTCAGGGTAAAATTATTTTTGGGAACTTTGCTATATATCCACTATAATGCTTTTGTGGCCTAGATGAGATTGACCAGGACATCTTGGATTGTATCCACATAGGTATAAAGGAGATCAATTCAATTTCTTTTCTCCCTATGACAGTTGAGGAAAGCATAGGTTTAGGCATTGTGGTCTCTATCATATTTCACCATGTTGTGTAAATTGCTCAGATACTTATTCAACCATTTTCCTCTATTTCTCATAAATTTGACCCAAATTTCAAGGTCAAAGATTTACTTAATCATTTGAAATGTCCCTTTACAATACTATTCTATGAATTCTAAGATGAGAAAACACTTAGTATTTCAACCCTCTAATTGTCTAAAAATAGGCCACTTCATCTTTAAGTTTAGATATTAGTTCGCTGTCTACATTGTTACTACATGCCTGTGGCAAGCCTCTCTACCACAACAGTGGTAAAATCTTCTCATCTGAAGATCAATAGCCATCCACATTTTTCTTTTATGCAGTCCAGTTTACAACTCACTTTTAATATCATTAAAAGTACATAAGCAGAAATCCTACATGACATTTTTATTACCATTGTAATATCTCAAGTTTAATTTTTGGCAGTAAGTATTGTCTGGTACAAAGTTAGAAGCAAAGAAAATGAAACTTGAATTTAAGTATATTTTGGTTTGTATGGTAGTTTGACTTTTGGGGTGAAGACCATCTTTGTGAAAGACACCCGTGCATGACAAATCTGAAGTCGTTTGATTTTCAAATGGTCTCTGGAGGTTTATTTTTAGGAAGTCTATCACAGTTTTACATAATACTTTCAAAAGTCTTCACATGGAGTTGTCAATGGTATATCAATGGGTTTTATCTGACCGAGTCTACTAATTTATATTTTTTGAAAAGACCCAAATTGCAGAATCCAAGTACCAAACATGGTTATTTTACCTTTGAAGACATGCTTAGTCATTAATATAGATGTTTAGAATCTGTTGTGTAAGGGAGAAAAACAGGCTAAAAGCCAGGACTCTGACATCTCATAGACTTTGGGTTTCAATTTCTGCCCTGAATTTTAAAAACTGGCTAATCTGAGCAGGATAACTTCTTCTCTCTACATCTCAATTTTCTTAACTGTAAAAGAGGCAGGTGAAAATGTTTTTAATTCATAGAGTTAGTATGTGAATAATACTAATAGTACAACAAAAGAACAGAGTATTTATATCATAATAATCATATACTCATTTTCTATTACTTAGTAGCCTCTTACCTGGTCCAGGAATGGATTTGGTGGAGATAAGTGGAAGGTGAGGCTATCCAGGGGAAACACACACACACACACACACACACACACACACAGGATTATTATTCTATAAAGAACAGAGCAAAAATCTGAACCTGTGAGGTCTACCCAGAACTCACAGCAGAGAACACTGCCATTATTTTGGCAATGTACAAAAATGGTCCCTCAACTTTGTAGGTATACCAAAGAGCTCTGGCTGTTTAGGTTGCTTTTTCTGAGTTTCCAAAATTAGTCCATACAGAAATATGGTAAAATATATGCTTTTCTAAGAGTCACATGAGTAATGAATATAATTACTTATGTTACTAGAGCTGTCTTACCCATGTATAAACATAGGAAATGGATACTTGTCACTCTTTTTTTTGGTCCCATCTCTTTTGTGTTACCAATGAAAGCACACCAAACTTAATGCTTTAAAACAAAACAATTAAATATTTATTTTTGAAAAGATTCAAAGCAAATATAAAAATGGTAAGAATTGTGGTATTATATATGTATATTTGAAAGAATGGACTTTTAATGACCTAATATTCTAAAGAATTTTATTTTTCTCAGTTTTGTATCCAGGAAAACTACAGATTTCTGAAATAATTGCATTTTGAACTTCATTTTGACTATTATGTGTTTTAGTAATCCAATCAGCAAAGCTTTTAATTTCTCACTGTTTTTGGAATCTGCTTTGGCCAAGCATTGGAGCTCCAGCAGGGTAAGCTTCTACTTCTTCTTGGCATCTGGTAATGAACAGTTTAATGATTGAACTTTCACAGTATGCTCAGGGTGAGTCATTAGTACTATGTAAAAAACCTTGATTTACTTAACAAAATACACAGCATAGAGAATGTATTATTTTTAAATGGTAGCATGCCATATCACCTTAAAACTTGCTGGCTTCTGCACGTTATCAATTTAGAGTATTTTAAAAATAAATTGTTAAACACATTTTAGTTTTCAGTACATTATTAAAACATTTTAAATTATGCAGTAAAATTGGTTATGTGGAGTATTTACATTTCAAATTAAATAAGTAAAGATAAATGGAAATGAATAAGATGGCTGCACTATTCATGTCAGTGAAACTTGATAAGGAAGGAATACTCACACACCATCATATTACTTAATATAGTTACTTTGGATCCTTTCTATACAATATTGACTTTATAAGGCCATCTTTCATTCTGCTATAATAGTGCTACCATGCATTTTGCCCATTATGGTCACAGTTTCTGGTAGAGAAAAATATTCTAAAAAATAGCAGAAGCTCTTTTGCCTGAATGGTATGTCCTCTTCAAAAATCATCTAAAGATGTTTTTCACAGAATATTCTACAGAAAATGATCAACAGATCAACCTCTTTATTGACCACTCCCTCCAAAAAACCCTGCAAATGACGTACTTCAAATGGTAATAACTAATATTTTTCCCGATTCGCTTACATCTCTCATTAAAATGCCCCCTGAAAATAAAATTGAAATCCATATATATGAAATTCATTACATTGAAGCAGACACTCATTAATTTTTTTCAGCAATAAAAAATTAATAGCACTAATTTCAAGTTTGAGTTTAAGTATATCCACCATCTTTTATTGCTTTTCCATTTACTTACTATTAGAAATTCACATTTGGGAATTATGAGTGTGGGTATGGTATCAAGGAAAATCTGTATTGACTGTAAAATACTCTAGTAATCGTAGAAGAAAAATGGACCTTTTAAATATAGTTAAGATACTTGCCTTGTGTATTAAATATATTTGATTTTAATATGTGACAAATACCTATAATTGCATTAGAACAGGATCAAAACATAAAAAGGGAAGAAGGGGGAACATTTGAGAACAAGCATACCATAAAAAAAAATTCTTAAAGTAATAAAACTTTGCTTATTCCTACAGATAAAAAACATAAAATTATACTGAATACCATATATATGTATATGAGATCTTAATAAAGAACAAAGCATTTTCCATCTATCTAGGTATACCAGATTATAAAATAACCTATAAAATATATGAGAAGTAACTCACATTGTTGCCCAGGCTATGGGAAAACAGACACCTTTGTATATTACTGGTTTCAATATGGGTACCATGGGCAATATAGCTAATATGAAAATTAGTTGGGCAATGTTGAACATAATTTTATCTGTTCTTTGATCCCCAAATTTTATTTTAGATTTAACATATTGAGACATTTCACACATGAGTAAAATAGCATGTAAAAAGATATTCATTTCTGCATGTTTATTGTTAAAAGACTATTTAAATAAATTATAGTAATTAGAAACATAACGTTTTGTATTGTCATGGAAAGATCTCAAGGATTTATTTTAGAGTAAAAAAGAACAAGAATATTTGATAGCTTGTTCATAAAATAACTGTGGACAAAAATAAGAGACTAATGATGTAACAACTGCGTGTCTATGAGAAGGAAGCTTTCCAATGTAATATGACTGTACTTTATGAAAAAATATATTATCAACTTAAAATTTAAAGATAGAGATGAGACGTAATTAAGTTAACTGGGGTATTCTTTCAGATACCATTTTTCTCTAGATTCAAAATCAACATTGATACCTACATAAAATGATAGGATTATAAGTCATACACAGAGACTGTATTAAGAAACCAAGAACACTGGTAGGTAGCAATAGATTTACAGTTAATTGGGGAGTATGGTTGTTAGGATTGATATGCTAAAATTTCACATATTTGTGTCTTTGTATAAATTGTTCATTGTGCTTAACATTTTCTTTTTCTGTCTTTCTTGGTTTTTCTATTTGAGAAACATTATTCAGTCTCCAAGGCCTCCTTCAAACATTTAAAAAAAATGTAAACAGATACTTTAGTACAATTAGTCTTTCACTTAGTTCTTTCCTAAAAACTCTGATTATGTATCTATTATAATCCTTTTTCTTCTACTCTTTCCTAAGAGACTGTAAACTGCTGAGAGCAGAAATTATAACTTGTTCCTCTTGGGTCCTCAGCATTTGGCGCTATCTGGCACATAGTAGGTGACCAATAAATGTTTTGAAATAATTGAACAATAAATGAAATGCATTAAGTAATCAAAATGGGCACACAAACATAAACCATTTTGAAGAAAAATATAAGAATATAAAAGAAAATGGCTCTTTATATTATGACTATTTTTTATATTTATTATTATTATGAAGTATAAAAAGTGTGTGAAAGAAGGGGTGGTTAAGGGGCACAGTGCAGCATGAATTTTGAACAATGTGCTCAGGCCTTAACTAACATGCATAATTAGAATAAAGTAAACTGAGGTGAATAAAGGTTAGGTAATTTTCCCCAGATAAGGCAATGCAAAAACTGAACAATTTGGGATTTGAATACAGTCTGATTTCACCCAAAGTCTGTTCTCTCTGCAGTATGATTCACAAACAGCAAACCAAGATGACCAAAATGACTAAAGAAAACTATAGGCTCCAGGAACTACTTACCAAAACATCTGTATTTATTTATTCTACTAGTTGGGAACCACTGAGCCAAGTATAGAGATGACCAATTAGTACCATATTTTCAGTTAGTTATAGCTGTGCCTTGTTAGTTCTGCTCAACATTCATGGAGGGAGGCCATGACAAGTTGAAACCAAAACCTATGATTTCTTTTTCAAAATTATTTCCTGAGAAAGTGAAACCTCAGTAGGGGTAACCTAGACAGTTTGTGGATATTTCTACTGAGTTTATCAAAAGCTAGGTTGGTGAGTTATTAAAATCTTCCTTCAAACTTTTTTTTTTTTCAAACTTTTATTTTTTTTAAATTTCTTTTCAGCATAACAGTATTCATTGTTTTTGCACCATACCCAGTGCTCCATGCAATACGTGCGCTCCCTAATACCCACCATCTGGCTCCCCCAACCTCCCACCCCCTGCCCCTTCAAGACCCTCAGGTTGTTTTTCAGAGTCCATAGTCTTTCATGGTTCACCTCCCCTACCAATTTCCCTCAACTCCCTTCTCATCTCCATCTCCCCATGTCCTCCATGTTATTTGTTATGCTCCACAAATAATTAAAACCATAAGATAATTGACTCTCTCTTCTTGACTTATTTCACTCAGTATAATCTCTTCCAGTCCCATCCATGTTGCTACAAAGGTTGGATATTCATCCTTTCTGATGGAGGTATAATACTCCAAAGTGTATATGGACCACATCTTCCTTATCCATTCGTCCATTGAAAGGCATCTTGGTTCTTTTCACAGTTTGGCGACCGTGGCCATTGCTGCTATAAACATTGGGGTACAGATGGCCCTTCTTTTCACTACATCTGTATCTTTGGGGTAAATACCCAGCAGTGCAATTGCAGGGTCATAGGGAAGCTCTATTTTCAATTTCTTGAGGAATCTCCACACTCTTCTCCAAAGCGGCTTCACCAACTTGCATTCCCACCAACAGTGTAAGAGGGTTCCCCTTTCTCCACATCCTCTCCAACACATGTTGTTTCCTGTCTTGCTAATTTTGGCCATTCTAACTGGTGTAAGATGTTATCTCAATATGGTTTTAATTTGAATCTCCCTGATGGCTAGTGATGATGAACATTTTTTCATGTGTCTGATAGCCATTTGTATGTCTTCATTGGAGAAGTGTCTGTTCATATCTTCTGCCCATTTTTTGATATGATTATCTGTTTTGTGTGTGTTGAGTTTGAGGAGTTCTTTATAGATACTGGATATCAACCTTTTGTCTATACTGTCATTTGCAAATATCTTCTCCTATTCCGTGGGTTGCCTCTTTGTTTTGTTGACTGTTTCCTTTGCTGTGCAACATTCGCAAATCAATCAATGTGATAGAACAAATCAATAAGAGAAGAGAGAAGAACCACATGGTCCTCTCAATTGATGCAGAAAAAGCATTTGACAAAATCCAGCATCCGTTCCTGATGAAAACGCTTCAAAGTATATGGATAGAGGGAACATTCCTGAACTTCATAAAATCTATCTATGAAAGACCCACAGCAAATATCATCCTCAATGGGAAAAAGCTTGCAGCCTTCCCGTTGAGATCAGGAACACGACAAGGATGCCCACTCTCACCACTCTTTTTCAACATAGTATTAGGAGTCCTAGCAACAACAATCCGACAACAAAGAGAAATAAAAGGTATCCAAATTGGCAGTGAAGAAGTCAAACTCTCTCTCTTCATAGATGACATGATTCTTTATATGGAAAACTCAAAAGACTCCACCCCCAAACTACTAGAACTCATACAGCAATTCAGTGGCAGGATACAAAGTCAAGGCTTTGATACAAATACAAGGGCAGGATACAAATCAGTGCCTTTCTTATACACTAACAGTGAAAATACAGAAAGGGAAATTAGAGAATTGATTCCATTTACTATAGCACCAAGAACCATAAGGTACCTGGGAATAAACCTAACCAAAGAGGTAAAGGATCTGTACTCACGGAACTACAGAACACTCATGAAAGAAATTGAAGAAGACACAAAAAGATGGAAGACCATTCCATGCTCTTGGATTGGAAGAATAAACATTATTAAAATGTCTATACTGCCTAGAGCAATCTATTTTTTAATTCCATTCCAATTAAAATTCCACCGGTATTTTTCAAAGAGCTGGAGCAAATAATCCTAAAATTTGTATGGAATCAGAAGAGACCCCAAATTACTAAGGAAATATTGAAAAACAAAAATAAAACTGGCGGCATCACGTTACCTGATTTCAAGCTTTACTACAAAGCTGTGATCACCAAGACAGCATGCTACTGGCATAAAAATAGACAAATAGACCAGTGGAACAGAAGAGAGAGCCCAGATATGGACCCTCAACTCTATGGTCAAATAATCTTCGACAAAACAGGAAAAAATATACAGTGGAAAAAAGACAGTCCCTTCAATAAATGGTGCTGGGAAAACTGGACAGCGATATGTAGAAGAATGAAACTCAACCATTCTCTTACACCGTACACAAAGATCAACTCGAAATGGATAAAAGACCTCAACGTGTGACAGGAATCCATCAGAATCCTAGAGGAGAACATTGGCAGTAACCTCTTCGATATCAACCACAGCAACTTCTTTCAAGATATGTCTCCAAAGGCCAAGGAAACAAAAGCGAAAATGAACTTTTGGGACCTCACCAAGATCAAAAGCTTCTGCCTTCAAACTTTTTTATTCAATCTGTTTTCTGAGTGTTAGAAAAGGAAACCTAAAACTGAATTTTTAATTTATTTCTAGCATTTTTTCTTAGTAATATACACCAAAGCAAATATTGTTCATTTATTTTGCATAGGATATTTGCACATTATTAAATTGGTTTATATGAGCTCAATATTTTTTTCAATTTTTAATACAAATCCTTGTAAATGTGATTGCTTAGATTTCAAAAGCAAAAATAATTAAAACAACTAAAAACCAAAAAAACTAATTTACAGTTGGTTATAAAAGAGACTTCTTTCCATAAGCTTTATTATTAAAAACTAAGTATTAATTCTCTTTTGTGATTATTCTATTCTTTAAAACTGGCAAAATCATTATATGCATTAAATTATAGGAATGATATAGAGATTCATTGATATTTATTAAATAAAGGCATACCTTGGAGATATCGTGGGCTTAGTTCCAGATCACTACAATAAAATTAGTATCACAATAAAGTGAATCAAATGACATTTTTGGTTTCCTAGTGTATATAAATGTTGTGTTCATACTATACTATAGTCTACTGTGTGTAATAGTACTATGTTCAAAAACTATACATCCTTTGAAAGATACTTTAATGCTAAAAAAATGATATCATCTGAACTTTCAGCATCTGAAAATTTGCTGGTAGAGGGTTTTGCCTTGATGGATGGCTGCTAACTGATCAGGATGGTGGTTGCTGAGAGCTGGGGTGGCTGTGGCAATTTCTTAAAGACTACAATGAATTTTGCCCCATGGATAGAGTCTTTGACAAATGATTTCTTGTAGCATGTGATGCTGTTTGAAAGCATTTTAGAACAGAATATTTTTGAAATTTCAAGTCCATCTCTCAAACCCTCTAGCTGCTTTATCAACTAAATTTATGTACTATTCTGAATTATTTGTCATTTCAACAATCTACATCTCAAGAAACCACTTTCTTTGCTCTTCCATTAGAAACAATTCTTCATATGTGAAAACTTTGTCATGAGATTGCATCAATTCCGTCACATCTTCAGGTTCCACTTCTAGTTGTCTTGCGGTCCCTACCACTTCTGCTCTGACTTCCTCCACTGAAATGTTGAACCCCTCAAAGTCATCCATAAGGGTTGGAATTAACTTCTTCCAAAGTCCTGTTCATGTTGACATTTTGACCTCTTCCCATGAATCACATATGTTTTTAATGGCATCTAGAATGGTGATTTCTTTCCAGAAGATTTTCAGTTGACTTTGACCTGATCCATCAGAGGAATCACTATCGGGCAATCATAACCTGCTGAACTGTTTTTCTCAAGACTTGAAGTCAAAGCTACTCTTGATCCATGGACTACAAAATGGATGTTGTATTATGAGGCATAAAAATAGCATTTACCCCATTGTATATCTCCCTCAAAGCTCTTGAGTGATAAAGTACAATATTTTGAAAGGATTCCTTTTTTTTTTTTTTCCCTGAGCAGTAGGTCTCAGCAGTAGGCTTAAAATATTCAAGTAAACCACGTAAACAGATGTGCTGTCATCCAGGCTTTGTTGCATCTTTAGAACACTAACAGAATAGATACAGCATAATTCTTAAGGGACCTAAGATTTTTGGTATGATACTGGTTGCACTTAAGTTTGTCAGCTGCATTAGCCCTCTAACAAGAGTCAGCCTGTCCTTTGAAGTTTTGAAGCCAGGCATTGACTTCTCTCTAGCTGTGAAAGTCCTAGATGGCATCTTCTTCCAATAGAAGGCTATTTTGTCTACATTGAAAATCCATTGTTTAGTGTAGCTACCTTCCTTTAGCTAGATCTTTTCCATAACTTGCACAATTATGTTATGGAGATTCCTTCTTTCCTTAAACCTCATGAACCAATTTCTGCTAGCTTCCAACTTTTCTTCAGCTTCCTCTATCAGCCTTTACAGAATAGAAGAGAGTTAGGGCTTTGCTTTGAATAAGGCTTTGGCTTAAACAAATGTTATGGTTGGTTTGATTTTCTATCCAGACCACTGTAACTTTCTTCATATCATCAATAAGGCTATTTTACTTTATTATCACTCATGTGTTCACTGTAGTAGTAGTTTTAATTGCCTTTAAGAACTTTTCCTTTGCACTCCCAACCTGGATGTTTGGTCTTTCTCAGTTTTAGACATACCTTCTTCACTAGGTTTTATCATTTCTAGATTTTGATTTAAAGTAAGAGATATATAATTCCTTCTTTCACTCAGACACTTAGAGGTCATTGCAGGGTTATGACATGACCTAATTTCCAATAGTTATGTCTCAAGACATAGGAAGACTTGAGGAAAGGAAGAAAGACAAGAGGACAGACAGTCAGTGGAGCAGCCTAATGCACACAACATTTATTAAGTTTGCCATCCTATATGGGATGGTTTATAAGTGTCCCCCAAAAATTACAATAGTAACATCAAAAATAATAGATCATAGATCACCATAACCAGTACAATAACCATGAAAATATTTGAAATACTGTGAGAATAATCAAGATGTGACACAGAGACAAGTGAACTAATGCTATTGAAAAATGGTACTTGATAGACTTATTCAACATAGGGTTGCCATAAACCTTCAGATTTTAAAAATCACAGTATCTGTGAAATGCAGTAAAGTGAAGTGCAATAAAAAGTATACCTGTAGTTTGATATAATGAAAGGTAGCATCTACAGAGACTTGCATTTATTATGACTTTCATACATGACTAATGACTTTTGACGCCTGACATGTTTACTCTAACAAAAGTCATGATCTCTCCTTTGGCCTTGAGAAACTGAGATGTACATTTTTTCAGATAAAGACCTCTTACCTATATTAAAACAGATAATGCAAGCATTTGTCAGATAGCCAACACATTGTATGTTCTCAGATAGTCCACTTTCTACTGAAAATTATTCTCCTAATGGATTCATATGACTGAAAGTCAAGGAAAGGGAAGGAAAAAATATTTCACAATCTGATGAGTCTCACCTAATGTATTATTCTTAAAAATCTTGCCATAGATTAAGAACTTAAACTAAACATTAGGTTGGCATATCCAATGACAAGCTGAACAGAAAAAGAAATGGATAAACTTATGAGGGAGGCAAAATAGAAATTACTTGTATTTCCATAGTATATTTCTTTGAAGGTACTCAAGGCAATTGATGAAAAAGATATGACAGTAAATCTGAACCAATTTTCTCTCAGAGACCAAATCTGAGAACTGGGAATACAAAGCATTCACCGGTATATTGTGGTATTTGCTGAGGCCATTTATTAACATGTGATCTGATCCTGACACAATGCAATTGTAAGCAGGATTAGTGTATTTGTCTGTTGATTCAATCCTCACATTTCAAGGCTTGCTTAAGCCTCTTTTTCCACAAAACCCTCTTGAAATGCTTCAACCCAAGCACTTCTATTCTCTCTTAGAAGGTCAGTTGGACTTTCAGTGAGTTAAATCCTCCTTCATATTTTATTTTATTTATTTTTTAGTTTTTTTATTAATATACAATGTATTATTAGCCCCAGGGGTACAGGTCTGTGAATCATCAGGCTTACTCATTTCACAGCAAAACCTTCTTCATATTTTAGAATGAAATAAGTGACAACCACTTTGCTATCAAATCCACCAATATGACCATCACCAAGATGGACGTCAGTAATGTGGCTATGGTGATGGCGCCCAACTGCCTACGCTACCCATCAGAGGACCCGCATGTCATCTTTGAGAACATGCATAAGGAGATGTCGTTCCTCCTATGCTCATGCAGCATCTGGGCACCAGCTGCATGGAGGGCATGGTATAGAACAGGGACCCAAGGACAGAGGGTGGGGACAGAGCAGCTTTTCTTATTGTTATTTTGTTTGGGGATGCACCCGCCTCCTCAGTCTTTTCTTGCTAGAACACAAGAGAATTTATGTTTGATTATGAAGGTTAATTAATTTTATGCACCAGCTTGACTGGGTCATGTGGTGCTCAGCTATATAAACGTTATTCTGGATGTGTCTACTAAGGTGTTTCCGGATACAATTAACATTTGAATTAATAGACTGAACAAAGCAGACTGACAGTTTCACCGTATCTTTAATCAAGTCACCAAAACTCATCTCCTCCAAATCTTTAAGATGTGCATTTGCTATGTTTTTGTTATATAATTGTTTTTAATCAAAGTTTAATTTTTTTGTTTTAATCAGTTTAATATTACAGTAGTGCACACAAATTTTTAATGATAAGGATCATGAGTGGGTGAAACTGTGAAAGGACAGAATGATAGCAGATTTATAGGGGAGAAGACCAACTGTCATTATTTGAACCAAATGAAATCTTTGTATTTCTAAAAGGGGTGAAATCACCTTTGTCCTTCCAACAATATGCTATGTAAAGAACCTCACACAACTTTTTCAGTATGCTTGCCAGAACACTTTCCTCCAATTTTAGCCTAGATCATGTTAAAATTCATAGGTAATATAGGGAATAGAAGAACAAGATAAAAAATACTTCAAAGAAGCAAACTGACAAATTGAGTATGTGGATCACTCTAGAGGGTAACTGATTCTATTTCTGTGAAGAATTTGTAGCATAAAGAATGAAAAAGAAAGAGGAACATCTATAATTAAAAAGATTGAAGAGCTATAACACCAATAGTATGTGTGATCCTAGGGGGATCTTGTTTTGAATAAAATAACTTCAAAAACGTATTTAGAGAAATGGAAATTTGACTATAAATTATCAGGTGTTGTCAAGGACTTACCAATAATTTTTCAGGTAGAATAATGGTTATAATAGAAAAGTGTATATTATAACACATACTGAAATAGAGCATGATTTCTGGTGTTTATTTTATGATGGCTCAAAAAGGAGAAATATAGGGTTAAATGAAGTAAAATCCAAATAATTGTTGAATCTGGATAATTTACTATACTCTTCTCTTGAGTTTAGCATATATTTGAATATTTTTCTAACAAAATAAGTTGAAAATTTTAGGGTATCAATATCTACAGTACTACAGAAACCTATCATTTGTAATTAAATATGATAAAATTTTACATTCTAAACTAATATGTAAGGGGCACATAGTTTTTCATAATTATCTTGAAGAGCACACAAAATTTTTTTTTTTAGGTTTACAAAAATTTTTTTAAGAATAGACTGTCAATGACATGAAATTATGATATCACTGATCCATTTAGATACCATACTCATAAAAAAACAGTTAATAAGGCTGCAAATGTTCTAGAGCTATGTGTTTATTTACTTATATATTAGTTAATTGATCTGACATACAGAGTTTTATTCCTGGAGTCTGAACTATTTATCCACCATCTTTGAGACATATCCAATTGATTGTTTACATAACACTTTATAGCAGAATATTTTTATTCTTGTTTCAATTTCCTAGGTGCACTTAACATCATAAATTTCTTGCTTCCTACAGTATGCTATACTATCATACTTAATAATTTTCAAGTGGAAATTGGGGTTATGGGTTACCAATTTATTTGTAAAATGTTCTTTCCTCTGGTGGAAAAAATGGAATTTCAAATTTGGTATACATTGGACAAACTGCATAGTAAAATGCTTTACTCACAAGAGTTTGCTCTTAAATACACGTTGTTGGGTAGGTACCATGTATGAAATCACAACTAAGTACTTTGTTGGCCAGCAGATGGCAAGACATAGGGCTAGGTACAGAATCAAAATATAAGCTCCAAGCTTTATTACAATGAAATGCCATTTCTTGGGGAGCAAATGCAAGTAAAAATATTAAGAGTAAAATGGATTTTGTATTTGTAGTTATGGTACAGACTTGACCACAAATCTTTCAATTAAATAGCTGCTTCTGTATTAAGTCATTTTAGCAGCATAAAAGAAAAGTTCAGTGAAAGATGTGTATGTCATTTTATATTGAAAATGTTTTTCTTGTACAATTTGAAAAGATTTATCACTTGAGAAATATGCCAAATCTGGAATACGGAGAGCTGGTGTGCTTTTGTCCTATCAAAGTAAAAAGCCATGGGATAAAGCAGTTAAGAAGGGGAGGGTGGGCCCATTAACATATTGACCTCACATTAGACTAGTAGTTTGACAGAATTAGTACTCAGGATTTGCATTTGTGCAATTTGCTAAAAACAAAGTGTAAATCAAGCCCCAGAAACAGTAGGATCAGAAAATAAACAGATGTGTTGCAGCTTCTATGAAGTCCTCTCTTCACTATGCTCAAAATCTACTCAAAGCCCAAATGGAGAGAGTCAAAGTTCACAAATGAGGTTATTAGAGCGCTCCAAAACTACCTGAGGAATGCTAAGACTTAGAAGGCCTGGCGGGCTTAAAACAAGCATGACACTACTTTCCATGAGTCTCTTGTCCTCAAAAACTACAGCTGAGTCTTCACTTAGATATCATTAAATAGGGTGAAAAAAAGACCATGAACAAAGAACATACCATTAAAATGGGGCTTATCTGTAAGTGAAGGAAGCTGTTTCTTCACAGTAAGAATTAGAGGGTTTTTAAAGGACTCTCATCACAAAAAGACCTATTTTTCTACTCACTCTAATTCCCCACCCCCTTGCCCACATATCAGATATACTGAACTTGTTGAAGTTTTGGTACATGTTATAATTTTTCTCTCTGGAATGCTGGTCCTTCCTTATCATCTACTATCTACCCTCTTTTTTTTTTTAAAGATTTTATTTATTTGATATATAGAGAGAGAGATCACAAGTAGATAGGCAAGTAGAGAGAGAGGGGGAAGCAGGCTCCCTGCTGAGCAGAGAGACTGATGTGGGGCTTGATCCCAAGACCCTGAGATCATGACCTGAGCCGAAGGCAGAGGCTTAACCCACTGAGCCACCCAGGCGCCCCCCTCTTAACCTTTAGTTGTTTTTGTTTTGTTTTGGTTTTGTTTTTTTTGTCCCTAATTAATCTCTATTTTCAACTTTCCCTTTCATCACAAACAGTAAGATATTGTCATCCTTTCTCCTTTCTAATGTTATGCTTAATCATCTTCACACTCTTCCAGTTAAAGTAAGGGGTACCCCAAGGAAAATGCTTAAATGTATACTAATATATAGTATGCTTTAATGTATACTAATTTCATCTTCATCTATCCTCAAAGAAATGCTATTCCTTGAATTGTCTTCTCTCAACTTTTCAAACATTTTTTCTATTGTTAATTCTTTTTTAAAAAGATTTTATTTATTTGTCAGGCACAGATCACAAGTAAGAAGAGAGGCAGGCAGAGAGAGAGAGAGAGAGGTGGAAGCAGGTGCCCCGCTGAACAGGGAGCCCAATTTGGGGCTAGATCCCAGGACCCTGAGATCATGACCTAAGCCAAAACCAGAGGGTTAACCCACTGAGCCACTCAGGTGCCCCTGGTAATTCTTTCCAGCATATATAAATAAGGAAATCACTCCTGTCTACAAAACTCTTGACTGATCTCTATAGCCATTTAGCTTTTAGCCTGTGCTCCCTTACCTTCAAAGAGAAGATTTTTTAAAAATCTGCACTATTCTATTTCACATTCACTGAAATTATCTCTCCTAAACCTCAATAAAATTTATAATGTCTCAAGTTTCTGCATTGTGGATACACACCACAAAATATATAAGGGGTAAATACTATTTGGATTCATTTTTGAAGATCCTAGAGATCTGTGTATAATACATCTCCATTACCCAGAAAACATTTTATTAAAGTTTTTTTGTATGTGTATATGTCTCCCATTAGACCTTTAGGCTGCTAGAATAAAGGAACTATGTTTTGATTTTATTTTTATTCTCAATTGTATAGTATGGTATTAATATTAGATAGGGATTTTCCTTTTATATATATTTTTTCTTTTCTTTGTCAACAAGTCACTTTACTGTTCTTGCCTCATGATCATCCCAGGGCCCTATATGACCTGGACCTTGCTCCTCTCCAACTTTACCTTAGAAGTTCTAGCTTCATGCCCAGCTTTTTTTTTTTTTTAAGATTTTATTTATTTGACAGAGAGAGATCACAAGCAGGCAGAGAGGCAGGCAGAGAGAGAGGGGGAAGCAGGCTCCCCGCTGAGCAGAAAGCCTGATGCAGGGCTCAATCCCAGGACCCTGAGATCATGACCTGAGCTGAAGGCAGAGGCTTAGCCCACTGAGCCACCAAGGCACCTCTCATGGCCAGTTTAATTATCAGATTTATCCTATCTCAGAGCCTCTGTCTGCCTTCTCAAAGTTCTTTGCTTGGTTAATTTCTTATCACTTAGTCTCAGCTCCAATATTATTGTCTCTCTCAGGGTCTCCCTATCTAATGAACTACTTCTCCACTCTTTGTCACATTATCCTATTTTTGTCTTGTTTATTGAAATTTACTGTCCCTGAATTTGTTATTTGTTTACTTGCTCGATAAAAGAGACTTGTCTGTTTGGTTCCCAGTATTTCCCCATTATGCTAAATGTGCCTGGCATGTGAAAGGAGCTTGACAAATATTTGCTAAGGAGCTAGCAAGGTGAAATCTGGATCAGATTCTTTCTCCAAATCTGCCTTTCTCTCAAAACACTGCCTTCTTTACTGCTAAAGATACAAAAGGAAAAGGGGAAAATTGTTGCCACTCTCTAAGTCTTTTTGGGTCTGTACGTGTGTCATTTGGGATCTTCCAGATGTTGACACCAAGATGGAATTAGATGTGCAAGGAATTTCCTCAGAGAAACATCTGTGGGAAATAAAGCTTCCAGTGTGGTGATCTACAGAACAAAAAGCCTAAAGATATAGAAGAAATCTTCATCTCACACCCAGCTCAATAATTCCATTATTTAAGAGAGAGAGGGAGATAAAAGGGGTCAAGAGCCCCCGAAGAGGGGACCGAGGAGTAAAGAGCAAGGGAAGTTGAAGGATTGTTCTAGTCCTTCAAACTTAAATGTACATTTTCCTTTTCTGTGAGGCCTAGCACACTTTTATACCTCTATAATGAATGTTACCTGTGTATATTTCTAAAGCAGCTATAATGTACTAAAAAGAAGCAATGAAATCATATCAATATTTGGATCCTCTAGAGTTTTTAGCACAACATTATAATGTAACCAAATAGAAGTGTTAGGGGGAAAAAAGAATAAAATGTGTCCACTTCTATCATTCTTCTTGTTAATATTAAAACACCTAAAATAAAACATGAAGGTGTTTAGGTTGAAAAGGTACAGAAATTACATGAAAGGGACGGTGTATTTATTGCATACTTTATGGAGTGTCTGCATGTCTCCAATATTTTCCTTAACTGGTCTCTCTAACCACTCCTTCAACGTACCAAAACAGTTTCCCAGCACCCCTGTTTGTTCACAATGACCATAACCAACAGTCACAATTGACTTGACCAGACAGGCACCTGGATTATGCTTCTCCAATCCAAAGCCCTCCTGGTTGAAGCACTACCAAGATAGCATCAAGCATTTTCATGTACCTGAGCCCATGGCATGTAAATTTGGAATTTCACTAGCACCCAGATTTAGCTGTATAGTTTACAAGTAGAGGAAGTCAATCTATATAGATCTAGAAATCCAGAAATGAGTAGAGAAGTGTAGAGAGTATATTTCCAAGGGTCCTAACGACTTTTCAGTTTGCAAATTTCAGTTCTTCCTAAAGACTGGCTGGATGTCTGACACTGAATTTCAAGAGGTGTACCTAAACCATTAACATACTATTTCTTTTAAGCTTTCAAGTTAGTTTCTGATACTTATAACTAAAAAGATTTAACTCACCAAGATATTGAACAGACCTGCTAATGAGATCATTATTACACTATGTACCACTATCTGGTGGTTTGGTCTATATGTTTACATGCTATATTTAACTTTAACATTTTTCTAAGAATCTGAAATATTTCTCTAAGAACCAACAATTCAGGTTGGTTGTATGAAATGAAAAGGAATAGCTGGCAAAATTAAAGAGGTTTTGTTTTGTAACTCTTTTTTTTTTTAAATATTTTATTTATTTAACAGAGAGAAATCACAACTAGGCAGAGAGGCAGGCAGAGAGTGAGGAGGAAGCAGGCTCCATGCAGAGCAGAGAGCCCGATGCGGGGTTTGCTCCCAGGACCCTGGGATCATGACCTGAGCTGAAGGCAGAGGCTTTAACCCACTGAGCCACCCAGGCGCCCCTTGTTTTGTAACTCTTTATGGTAAAATTTTTCATAAGGAAGACTGATATAAAAGCTAACAACTATAATAAAATTTATTGCTTCATGAAACACTTTGCTAATTATATGCTGATACTTACAGCTATTATTCCACTTCTTTATCAGTTTCAGTTAAAATATTAGTATTTCATTGAATGTTAAAATTGGATGTTTACCATAACTCTAGTTCTAAACATTGTCTAGCCCATCTAAGCAACCTTATAATCAGTAATAGATACTGATTCATACGGTACCTTTAACAAGATAGAAACCCATTCACAGAACTAAAGGCTATATGTAAATAATAAAAGGCTGCTCTGTTAACTGCTGAATGGCTTTCCTGGTTAAACAAACAAACAAAAAACCTCACCTAATATAACACAGAAGAGCTGTTCAAAAAAATTAGAAGCAAACAAGCCATGCAAATAGTTCATCCAGTTATAGAAAAAGGTGAAATTTGGGAATTATTGAGGTAATGTTTGATATGAGGCATTTGGCTGGATACTTCCAGAAACAAAATGAAACTGAATGATAGTATTCTTATAAACGGAATATAAAATAAATTCTATTGAAAGATTTTGACCCAGAGATAACAATCTTGAAGGATATATGAATACAGAACAGGAAATGTTCTCAAGCCAGTATGATAGGAGAGACAGCCAGATCTCTTTTTCATTCTATAAAAAGGTTAGGATATTATTAAAATGGTAAAGTATAAGACACCTGTTTTGTTTTGTTTTTTACTTTCATCTTTTTATCTTAACATTTCATTCTCCTATTCAAAACTCCGCTCTCGCCTTTCAATCTTTATTATTCTTTTTTCTCTGGTTCTCTAGCACCTTTCTTTCAACAAAATTCTCTATTTTATTAGTGCAATTATTTCTAGCCAGTACTTAGAAAAACATTTGTCCAATTAATTTAATTCTTGCCATGATGTGGGGTCCTAAGAATAAGAGTTTCTCCCTTCATTTGTTTCTTCAGCAATCAATTAATTTCTACCTTGTGCCTCACACTATAAGTTACTAAGACTCAGGCTTTGGTCCTTTAAGGAGATATTAGAGGCAGAAATGAAAAAGAGCACCTGCTCTGAACTGTTTATTGTCTTTGCAGATGTATTTACATGTGAAATATACAAATTGGAACATGGTTAATCAAGCTGGCAGTAGAAGTCAGAAAAATTTTATTCTTAAAATTAAAGCAAGATGGATTGACTGTATAGGAGGAGGAGGACTACATTCTAGGAAAAAGGAATATTTGAGCATGCAAAATATTTTGGGGGTAGCAAGCATTCCAAGAATATTGGCAAATAATGCAATTGGTCATAGAGTGAGTAATTATGAGTATGTGTCAAAAAATGATACTGGAGAGAAAGGAAATAGTCTAATCACAGAAAACCTTTGTGTAATAGGATAACATGTTTCAGTTTTACACCATAGGCAGGAAAGCTATCAAAGATTTTTAAGTCCTGAAGCAGAAACATAGGGTGTTTATTGTAGAAGATCCTGACTGAGCCTGGGGAGTCACTGAAATGATTTTTTGAGAAGTGTACTATTAAAAAATAATTATCCAAAAAAGTAAAATGACTCATACAGATACAAAAACTAACATGTTGAAGATTTCGAGTTATGAGAGACATACTTGGAGATTATAATTAGTTGAAAGACTGGTTATACAAATGGACAACAGCCAGATCATACATAATCATTGTAGTCTGACTGCAAACTTCTACAACAACCAGTCCAAGAAGCCAAATGGCAACCTCTGTCAGCCCAGAAGGGTCAGGATTTGTCAATGCCTACCCTACTTTTTACTTCTACTTCCAACTGATGACCAGTTGGAGAAAGCCAAATATAATCCCCACGCTAATCATTTAAGGTATCTCCTTCCCTTCTAGTAAGCCCACCTCCAGCTTCTGCATACTAAATATCTGAAATCTTTCCTTCTTTTCACTATAATGCTCTCCCACTCACATGCCTGCCTTTGAGTCTTTGCCAGTTGTAAGCAATGGTGACTGACTCCCTTGACTTAATAAAATCTGAATAGTCTCTGTTCTAATTTGGTTGGCTTTTGTTTATCCCACAGTTTTCCTGGAGGTTCCACCAAGATAGGATCTGTATTGCCCATTGACATGGAGTCCAGAATTTTACCAGGTACAGTTCTGACAGAAACCCCTTGTGACTATTGCTCCTGCCTTGTTGGGTCAGTGTCACTGTGGGCACTCAAACTGATGGTCAGTCACCTCTGAAAGCATTGACTGAGAGTATCTCCTGGTGATTGAGAAACCAGAGATTACTCTCTCTCTCTCCCTATCAAAACCAAGCTCTTTGGACTAAATAATGAAGCTGGAAGGAGAATCTTGTTTTGTTTTATTGGTGACCCACAACATAGTTTGTCCAAACAGATGCTAGTCCAGTGAAAACCTTAAACTCAACAGGTTTATAGGACCTATATCTCTATTCTACCCTGTGATTCTTGTTTTTGTGACAGGCAATACTTTTAGACAACACAACAGAAAACAGAAACACAAAGGAGAGTAAAAGTGGATAAAAGGAATGGTCTGGGAAAGGAGTAAGATGGCAGAGGAGAAGGAGACCTAAATTTCTTCTGGTCCCAGGAATTCAGTTAGATAGTTATCAAACCATTCTGAGCACCTCCAAACTCAACAGGAGACTGAAGAGAAGAATAGCAGCAATTCTATGAACAGAAAATTGACCACTTTCTGGAAGGTAGGATGTATAGAGAAGTGAATCCAAGGCAATATACAGGAAGACAGGCCGCAGGGGGAAGGAGCCTCCAACAGCTGGCTATTGGCAAGTGAGAGAGCAGTGGAGCACTTTTAAAAGTCTGCTCCACAGAGGGACATTGCTCCAGTGGCTAAACACCATGTGGGGCCCTTGCTGGGATAGTGTGGTCTCAGGACATTTGGGGTCACAGAAATACTGGGACTTCCTAGGTGTGGCAGAGTTCCTAGGGATGGGAGTGGGGGAATGCTGGCTGCAAAGATGGAGCTGAGGAGTGGGTTCTCAGCTTGGGGTTGTCATAAACGGTGATCTGAGGCAAAGTTGGGCCACTACTCTTTGAGCAAGGATAAGTGGCAGATCTGGGGAGACTTCCCCACTTCCTGCACCAGGAGAAGCAGCACAGGAGTGTGCTGAGAATCTGCTGGGTTTGGAGACTCCAAAAAGGGCAATGTGACAGAGATAGAAATGCTCAGTTACAGGCCAGGTGAGAATGGAGTGTGGCCAAAGACCACAGAGACTGGTGTTATTGCTTTTCTCTGAGGGCTTACTGAATAGGGGGCCCCCAAGCTCTCAGCTCCTCCAGGGCCAGAGATTAGGAAGTCACCATCTTCATTCTTGCCCTCCAAATCTGTAAGAAAAATGTTCAGGGAACAAAAGCTATGGAGAAAAAACCCCAGGGAGACTAGTTAGCCTGGCCCCAGGCAAGGGCAATGCCATTCTGCCTCAGGTAAAGATATTTGATAATCACTGCAATGTGCAGTGCAATCCCAGAAGATCAGCAAGAACATTCAGCCAAGACCAAGTATACCAATCAGTGAGAACCGTAAAACACCAGGGTTAGGGGAATACAGCCCATAGGATTCATGGCTTTGTTCCCATGATTCTTTAATCTTTTAATCTTTTGAAGTTAATTTCTTTTTAATTTTTGTTTGTTTTTTCTTTTTCTATTTTCTTAATTATTCCTCTTTCCTATTTTTACCAACATCTTATCAATACCTCTTTAAAAACTTTCTTTTCATTTTTAGAGCCATATTCTATCCCTTCATTGTATTTATTTTTTGTATACATATAAGTATTTCTTTGTTTAAAATTTTAGAGTACAGATTATTCTAACAGACCAAAATACACATTAAATATAGCATATGCCTTTGTTCTAGTCTCCAGTCTGAACATATTCTTTTTTTTTTCAATTTTTTTTGCTTTTTTCAACCAAACTATTAATTCCTTTTTTGAAAATTTTTAAAATTTTCAATGTTACAGTCATATTCCATTCTTTCATTGTGTTTACACTTATTTTTGTACATATTTTTTAACAGACCAAAATACACAACAAAATCAAGTGTGTGGCTCTGTTCTATTCACCAGACACACTGGCCCAGATGAACATCACAGATATAGTCAGAACATTCCATCCCAAAGCAACAGAATACACATTCTTCTCTAGTGCACATAGAATATTCTCCAGAATAGATCACATCATGTGTCACAATTCAGGGCTTAACCAGTACCAAAAGATTGGGATCATTCCCTGCATATTTTCAGATCACAATGCCTTGAAACTGGAACTCAACCACAAGAGGAAAGTTGGAAAGAGCTAAAGAGCTAAAGAGCATCCTACTAAAGAATGAATGGGTCAACCATGGAATTAAAATTTAGAAAATTCATGGAAATAAATGAAAATGAAAACACAACTGTTCAAAATCTGTGGGACACAACAAAGGTGGTCCTGAGAGGAATGTATATAGCAATGCAAGGCTTTCTAAAGAAACAAGAAAATTATCAAATACACAACCTAACCCTACACCTAAAGGAGCTGGAGGAAGATCAGCAACAAAAGCCTAAACCCAGCAGGAAAAGAGAAGTAGTAAAGATTAGAGCAGAAATCAATGAACTAGAAACAAAAGAACAATAGAACAGATCAACAAAACTAGGAGCTCATTTGTTGAAAGAACTGATAAGACTGATAAACCCCTGGCCAGACTTATCAAAAGAAAAAAGAAAGGACCCAAATTAATAAAATCATGAATAAAAGAGGAGTGATCACAAGCAACACCAAAGAAATACAATTATAAGAACATATTATGAGAAATATGCCAACAAATTAGACGTATGAACTACCAAAACTGAACCACGAAGAAAGAAAACCTGAACAGACCCATAACTACTAAGGAGATGGAAGCAATCATCAAAAATCTCCCAAAAAACAAGAGCCCAGGGCCAGACAGCTTCCCAGGGGAATTCAACCAAACATTTAAAGAAGAATGAATTCCTATTCTCCTGAAACTGTTCACAAAAATAGAAATGGAAAGAAAACTTCCAAACTTATTTTATGAGGCCAGCATTACTTTGATCCTAAAACAAAGACCCCATCAAAAAGGGGAATTACAGGGGCGCCTGGGTGGCTCAGTGGATTAAAGCCTCTGCCTTTCGCTCAGGTCACGATCCCAGGGTCCTGGAATCAAGCCCCGCATCGGGCTCTCTGCTTGGCAGGGAGCCTGCTTCCTCCTCTCTCTCTCTCTCTCTGCCTGCCTCTCTCCCTACGTGTGATCTCTATCTGTCAAATACATAAATAAAATCTTTAAAAAAAAGGGGGGGGAATTACAGACCAATATTCTTGATGAACACAGATGCAAAAATTCTCAACAAAATACTAGCCAATAAGATCCAACAATACATTTAAAGGATTATTCACCACAACCAAGTGGAATTTATTCCTGAGCTGCAAAGTTGGTTTAACATCTGAAAATCAATCAATGTGATACAATACATTAATAAAAGAAAGAACAAGAACCATATGATCCTCTCAATAGATGCTGAAAAAGCATTTGACAAAGAACAGCATCCTTTCTCGATCAAGAAGAATAAATGAAACAAGATGGGATTGGGAGGGAGACAAACCATAAATGACTCTTAATCTCACAAAACAAACTGGGGGTTGCTGGGGGGAGGTGGGGTTGGGAGAGGGGGAGGGGCTTATGGACATTGGGGAGGGTATGTGCTATCGTGAGTGCTGTGAAGTGTGTAAACCTGGCGATTCACAGACCTGTACCCCTGGGGATAAAAATACATTATATGTTTATAAAAAAAAAAAAAAACTCTTCATAGTGTAGGGATAGAAAATATATACCTCAATATCATCAAAGCCATCTATGAAAAACCCACAGTGACTATCATTCTCAGTGAGGAAAAACTGAGAGCTTTTCCCTAACGTCAGGTACACAGCAGGGCTGTCCACTATCACCACTGCTATTCAACATAGTACTAGAAGTCCTAGTTTCAGCAATCAGACAACAAAAATAAATAAAAGGCATCCAAATGGCAAAGAAGAAGTCAAGCTCTCACTCTTTGCAGATGATATGATACTTTATGTGGAAAACCCAAATGAGTCCATCCCAAGACTGCTAGAACTCATGCAAGAATTCAGTAGAGTGTCAGGATATAAAAATCAATGCACCATATACAATTGCACCCAAACCATTAGGCACCTAGAAATAAATATAACCAAAGAGTCAAAGAATCTACTCAGAAAACCATGAAGTACTCATGAAAGAACTTGAGGAAGACACAAAGAAATGGGAAAATGTTCTATGCTCATGGATTGGAAGAACAAATATTGTGAAAATGTCTATGCTACCTAGAGTAATCTACACATTTAATGCAATCCCTATCAAAATACCATCAACTTTTTTTCAAAGAAATGAAACAAATAATCCTAAAATTTATACGGAACCAGAAAAGACCTCAAATAGCCAGAGTAATGTTGAAAAAGAAAGCCAAAGTTGGTGGCATCACAATTCCAGACTTCAAGCTCAATTACAAAGCTGTCATCATCAAGACAGTATGGTACTGGCACAAAAACAGACACATAGATCAATGGACCAGAATGGTGAACCCAGAAATAGACCCTCAACTCTATGGTCAACTAATCTTTGACAAAGCAGGAAAGAATGTCCAATGGAAAAAAGACAGCCTCTTCAATAAATGGTTTTGGGAAAATTGGACAACCACATGCAGAAGAATGACACTGAACCATTTCCTTACACCACACACAAAAATAGACTCAAAATTGATGAAATACCCCCATGTGAGACAGGAATCCATCAAAATCCTTGATGGGAAAACAGGCAGCAATCTCTTTGAGCTCAGCAACAGCAACTTCTTCCTAGAAACATCGCCAAAGGCAAGGGAAGCAAGGGCAGAAATGAACTATGGGGACTTCATCAAGATCAAAAGCTTTTGCATAGCCAAGGAAAGAGTCAGAAAAAAAAAATGTACAGAATGGGAGAAGACATTTGCAAATGACATATCAGATAAAGGGGATAAAAGGCTAGTGTCCAAAATCTATAAAGAACTCATCAAACTCAACACCCAAAGAACAAATAATCCCATCAAGAAATGGGCAAAAGACATAAATAGAAATTTTTGCAAAGGAGAAATCCAAATGGACAATAGACATATGAAAAAGTACTTAATATCACTTGGCATCAGGGAACTACAAATCAAAACCAGAGTGAGACACCTCACACCAGTCAGAATGGCTAAAATTAACAAGTCAAGAAACAAGTGTTGGCAAGGATGCAGAGAGAGGGGAACCCTCTTAAATTGTTGGTGGAAATGCAAGCTAGTACAGCTGCTCTGGAGAACAGTATGGATATTCCTCAAAAAGTTGAAAATAGAGCTACCCTATGACCCAGGATTTGCATTACTGGGTATTTACCCTAAAGATACAAATATTGTGGTCTGAAGGGTCATGTGCACCTGAATTTTTATAGCAGCAATGTCCACCATAGCCAAATTATGGAAAGAGCCTAGATGCCCATCAACAGATAAATGGATAAAGAAAACGTGATCTATATACATACATATCTACATATATGTATGTGTGTGTG
This sequence comes from Meles meles, assembly GCF_922984935.1. Classification (NCBI taxonomy): domain Eukaryota; kingdom Metazoa; phylum Chordata; class Mammalia; order Carnivora; family Mustelidae; genus Meles; species Meles meles. Next base: position 112,185,757 of record NC_060069.1, on the reverse strand, counting down.
TGTATATATATGTATGTGTGTATATATATGTATATATAAAATATAATACTATGAAGTCATCAAAAACCCTGAAATCTTGCCATTTGCCACAATGTGGATGGAACTAGAGGGTATTACATTGAGCAAAATAAGTCAATCAGAAAAATACAATTATCATACAATCTCACTGATATGAGGAATTTGAGAAACAAGACAGAGGATCATATGGGAGAGGAGGGGGAAAATGAAACAAGATGAAACCAGAGAAGGAGACAAACCATAAGAGCCTTTTATTCCAGGATTAAGAGGAAACAGAGGGTTGCTGGAGGTGAGGGGGGTGGGAGGGATGGGATGGCTGAGTAATGGACATTGGGGAGGCTATGTGCTCTGGCTAGTGCTATGAATTGTGTAACACTGATGAATCACAGACCTGTATCCCTGAAACAAATAATACATTCTGGTAATTTAAAAAAATGGCCTGATTCCATTAACAATAGGAGCAAATCACAAACAAACAGTAACCAATAATAAAAATGTATTGAACTGAGAGTAAATAGTGAGGAACTCAATGCATAGTGGGATTCAGATATGATGGTTCTGACTTACCACATTGACATAGACTAAACACTTCACTTTAGTGATTCTCCCTTCTATCCTTTTAAGTGTGCTCTGAATTAGAACACTCAATACCTTTGGAGAGGTACAACAGAATACCTGGACAATCATACTCAAGGGTTTATTGAAGTCCATTCCTATTCTTCCCAAGTCTTCAATAAAAACTTAAAAAAATAAATTTTTCTTCTCATTTGGTCTTGATACAATATCTAAGTGATCTCTAATTTGTTCAGAGAAAAAGTAAGTCTGTTAAAGGATTCCATTTACTTGTTTTTGTATTAGCAGAAAGAGATAATATTCTAAGATACATTATAATTTTTCTAAAACACAATTCATTATGATGGCATAACTTATCCAAGGAGTGAAAAACAGACTCTCTTGATAGACTAAAGACTCCATAAACTTGAAATGAAATCAGGTATACTTTTAGATTTAACATGTTTATTGATAGTGAAGACAATGGGTGAAAATTTTTCTAAGATTATGAATCCTCTTTTTGAGTTGACTAAGTTCTCACTAAATATATCCGTTGAGAGCCCAACAAAAACAGCTTCTGCAACAGAAGAAAACTCTTCAACAGCTTCTTTCCTAGGTGTTATTATTTGCACATGAGTGATCTGGACAAACATTTAGGTTTTAACTCAGCTTTATGGGAACCATCAAAACCTATTGCTGCTGATACAGTAAGACAAGGAAACAAAAAGTAAGTGGGTTGGAAAACAGGCTGTTATGGAATACATAACACTTTATTTGTTCCAAGAAGACATGATCATCTTTGTAGAAAATCCAAGAGAACTGATGAAAAAGCTCTTGTAACATATTAGTAATTATAAAAAGGTTTCAGGATACAAAGTTAATATACAAAAGTCAGTTGCTTCCTATATACCAGTAATGAACAAGTGATATTTGAAATGAAAAACATAATATAATTTACATTAGCACCTCCCCTGAATTAAATATTAGGTATCAATCTAAGGAAACATGAAGAAGATCTATATAAGGAAAACTATAAAACTCTGACGATTGGAATCAAAGAAAAACTAAGTAAATGAGAAATATTCTATGGGCATGGATAGAAAGATTCAAGAATAAGATATCAGTTCTTCCCATCTTGATTTATATAGATTTGATGCAATCCCAACAAAATCTCAAACTTATTTTATGGATATCAATAAACTGATCACAGAGTTTATATGGAAAGGAAAAAGACTTACCCATACAATTTTGAAGAAGAACAAAGGTGGAGGAATGACGCTGCCCAAAGTAAAAACTTACTCTGAAGTTATGGTAATCAAGTCAGTGTGGTATTGGTGAAAGAATAGACAAATAGATCAATGAAACAGAATAGAAAGCCCCGGAATATAGTCAGCCAATCTTTGACAAAGAAGCAAAAGCAATATAAGGGGGGGGGGGAAGTCTCTTCAATAAATAGAGCTGGAAAAACTGGATATCCAATGCAAAAAAAAAAAAAAAAAAAAAGAGAGAGAGAGAGAATCTAGGTACAGACCTTACATAATTCACACACAAAAAAATTTAAAATAGATCATAGACATAAATTGAAATTACAAACTGTGAAATCCCTAGAAGATAACCTAGGAGAAATCATATATAACATTGGGTCACTTGAGAGAAGTTAACTAATTCAGGGAAAGTTACGTATGCAGATCTTTTCCACACGGGAATTATTCAATTCCCTCCCAATCCTGTACTGCAAGTTCTGGTTGACCTTTTTGTTGTTGTGTAATCATGGTGATTATCTAATGAGAGCAGCTGTGAAGTATTTAAGAATGAATAGAATGCAACAGACCAACATCATTAGCGCTGATAAGGTCACTTCTGATGAGGTTCCAGAGCAAATTATCTCTGATGCCTTTTCTAGTCTATGAGATTTTCTGGTTGAAGATCATAAAAAAGCTACTTAGGAAGATGGGTGGGAAGGCAACCTTACCCTTTCAGCAATAAGTCTTTGCCAAAAGGCAATACTAGAAACTGAATATGCAAACAATGGCTGACCATATATGAGAATAGAAGCATCACTCATGACCAGCCTGGAAAGTCCAACCACAAAGTCTCAGACCAGTCAAGCCTTGGTCAATGACTGCTAACTTCTCTAAATCTTTTTCTAAAGATTTTGTTTATTTATTTGACAGACAGAGATCACAAGTAGGCAGAGAGGCAGGTGGGGGCTGGGGGGGGGGAAGCAGGCTCCCCACTGAGCAGAGAGCCCGATGTGGGGCTCAATCCCAGGACCCTGAGATCATGACCTGATCCAAAAGCAGAAGCTTAACACAATGAGCCACCCATGTGGCCCTAACTTTCCTAAATTTGCCCCCACTTCTAATTCAGGGCCAACCTAAGGTCAAATATACTATCCAAATTAATCTTAAGCCAACATTTAAGTTAGCCCATGTCCAGTTTCTCCCTGCTAACAACCTCCATTAAAGGCATATCTGAAGTCTTCAGGAGGGGCAAGATGGCGGAGAAGTAGGAGACCCTATTTTAACCGGCCCCCTAAAGTGAGATAATTATCTACCAGAACACTCTGAACACCCATGAAATCAGCCTGAGCTGTAGGATTATACACTTTTGGATCTCTACAGGCACAGAAGATGCCAGTCCAGAGGTAAAGTATACTGGGAAAGATCAGACTGATATTGGAGGATAAACAGAAGGGGGGAGGGAGCCACCAGAAGTGACCCATTGGAAAGCAATACCCCAATACAAGAGTGTCCTGTGATTGGGAACCAGCATTATCTTGGAGTCTGGCTAAAAGTATTCAAAATGAGCAAAAGATCTTAAGGTGCAACTGGTGGAATCAGGCAGGCACAGGCATGGGCCTAATCCCACAGACACAGGACAGCCACCGCCGGTGATCACCCATGCCAGAGAAGGTGTGGCTGAGCTCCCAGGGTTGTGTGGCTTGCATTGTGACCACTCCTGCCCCCGCATGAGGGAGTCTGATGACAGCACCAGCCAAGCTCCCTAGAACTTTGGTGCACTGTGTGACCAGGGACTGATCCACTCCCCTGCTGGCCCTGAGAAAGCTCTGTCCTGGAGCTAGCCAGAGGTCTCTAGGATAAGCCCAGGGTCTGGACTCTCCCAGCCTCAGTGCAATGACCTGAGCTTGCAACCTGAGGTCTGTAGTCCAGGCAAAGACAATCACCAGAAGCGGGCTCCCTGGACCAAAATTGCTCACAGTTTTGGCACGGCGGTGTGTGTGTGTGTGTGTGTGTGTGTGTGTGTGTGTGTATGTGTATGCAGAGACAAGAGGACAATTAAGGGGACCCCTGAGATGGTGGCTGGAGATGTGTTCTGCCTGTGGTAAGTTGCACAGCTCAGCAGAACTTGCAGATGGGGGTCTGTGTAATCTGGACCATACAGAGGGGAGCAGACTGAGGCTTCTCTCTGAGACAGAGGTCTGGGTGCATTTTACTTTCCTCTAATCCCCAAAAAAGCCACAAAAAGCTGCAAAAGAAAAAAAAAAGGAAAAAAAAAACCCTTCAGAAAACAAAAGCCTGGAAAACCAGTTTCCACAGAGCCCAGCCCCTTGATAGGGAGAAGAAGGACTCAACCCAAGCAAGACTGACTGAAAAAAAATGCAGCAGCCCCTCCCCCAGAAACACAGCCAAAGAACAAGAGGACACCCACCACAGGGTCCCCATAAACTTTTAAAACACTAATATCAGGGGAAAATAATATATTAAGCTCCCCATATTGCCCTAAACCTGTATATTTCATATATACAACTTTTATTTTTAATTAATTCTCACTATTCTTATTCTGTTTAATCATTTTTAACCTACTTACCATTACAAATAGAGGTTTTATACAATATAGTCCATAATAACCTTTAACTTAAACTTTTTTCCATACATAAACCTGTTTTTCTTTTTCGTTTCTATTTTTTTAATATACATATAGATATAAGCTTCAAGATAATCCTTTTCCCCTAATCAATACTACCCCTGTATATAAACCAGTTTTAACCTCCCTTTATCTCTGAAAATTTGAGTCCTTTAACAAAGATATCAAGATACACCCAGGAAGAATTAAAATAACCCTCCTCGCCCACACTGAGCATACATAGCCACCCTCCCATCTTTTTCTTCTGTCAGTGTTTCTTTGTATCTGTTTTTGTCCTGGTATATAAGTCTTACACTTGGGGGTTCATTTTGCCTGGGTTCTTTCTTTTTCTTGTCATTTACTTTTGTCAGTGTTTTTGTTTGTCTTTTTTTTTTTTCTTTGTATACCTTATAAATCTTACCTTTGGGACCCATTATGGCTGGGTCTTCTCTCTCTCTCTTGTTTTCTGTCTCTCTCTTTCTCTCTCTCTCTTTCATTTTTCTTTCTTTTTCTGGGACTTCCGATTGCTCAGAAGTGTTCCAGGGTACACCTTTCCCAGATCATGGCTGATATATTCAGCTACATATCCCCTCAACCACCTCTCACCAAAATGACTAGGAAGAGGAATGCCCAACAGAGGAAAAATCCAGAGACTGTGCTATTGGATATGCTATTGAATAGCATATATATGCTATTGGATATGGACGTAAACAGTGTGTCAGAAAGAGAATTCAGGGTAACAATTATCCAAGCAATGGCTAGGTTGGAGAAAACCATTAATTACAACATAGAATCAATGAGGGCAGAAGTGAAAGCCGCCCAGGAAGAAGTTTAAAATGCTATCAGTGAGATTCAATCTAATCTAAACTGTCTAACAGCTAGGGTAACCGAGGCAGAAGATATAATTAGTGATCTAGAGGATAAACTGTTAGAGAAAAAGGCTCAGGAGGAAGCCTGGAACAAACAGCTTAGAAGCCATGAAAACAGAATTAGGGAAGTAAATGAAACCATGAAACATTCCAACATCAGAATTATCAGGATCCCTGAGGGGGAGGAGAAAGAAAGAAGAGTAGAAGATGTAGTTGAACAAATTCTCCATGAGAATTTCCTCAGCCTGGGGAACGGAACGAGTGCTCAGGTCCTAGAGGCAGAAAGATCACCCCCCAAGATCATAGAATCTAGAAATACCTTGAGACACCTGATTGTGGCACTGTTGAATCATAATTTAAGACAGAAGCCCTTGAGGGGAGCTAAGGGGAAGGAATTCCTTATGTAGAGAGGGAGGTCCATTAGAATAAGATCAGACCTGTCCACGGAAACCTGGAAAGCCAGAAAGGACTGGCAAGACATATTCAGGGCACTGAATGAGAAGAACATACAGCCAGGAATACTTTTTCCAACAAGGCTGACATTCAAAATGGATGGAGAGATAAAGAGCTTCCAAGACTGGCAAGGTTTAAAAGAGTATGTGACCACCAAGCCAGCACTAGAAGAAATATAAAGGGGGATTCTATACATGAAGAAAGAATCGAAGAGTGTCATAGAACAGAAATGTACAATCTATAGAAACAAGGACTTCACAGCCAACATGATGTCAATAAAAACATATCTTTCAATAATCATTCTCAATGTGAATGTCCTAAATGCTCCCATAAAATGGCACAGGTTGCAGATTGGATAAAATGACAGGACCCGTCTATATGTTGTCTACAAGGGACCCATTTTGAACCTAAAGATATGTCCAGACTGAAAGTAAAGGGATGGAGAAGCATATTTCATGCTAATGGGCCTCACAAGAAAGCTAGGGTAGCAATTCTCATATCAGATAAATTAAATTTTAAACTAAAGACTGTATTCAGAGATAAAGAAGGACACTACATCATTCTTAAAAGGGTCTATCTACCAAGAAGATCTAACAATTGTAACTATTTATGTCAACTACAGACATAACTACAGACAACTGTTAATCAAGATGAAGAGTCATATTGATATGAGTAGAGGATCTGAACACACCACTCTCAGTAATATACAGATCATCCAAGCAGAAAATCAATAAAAAACCAAGAGCATTGAATGACACACTGGACCAGATGGTCCTCATAGAAATATACAGAACATTCCACTCTAAAACAACAGAATACTCATTCTTCTCAAGTGCACATGGAACATTCTCCAGAATCGACCATATACTGGGTCACAAATCAGGGCTCAACCAATACCAAAAGATTGAGATTATTCTCTGCATATTCTCAGACTACGATGATTTAAAACTGGAATTCAACCACAAGAAAAAGTTTGGAAGGAATTCAAACACTTGGAAGCTAAAGATCACCTTGCTTAATAATGTTTGGATCAACCAGGAAATTAAAGAAGAACTTAAACAATTCATGGAAACCAATGAGAATGAAGACATTTCAGTCCAAAACCTATGGGGTACAACAGAGGCGTTAATACATAGCCATGCAAGCCTCCCTCAAAAAAACTGAAAAATCCAGAATACACCAGCTCTCTTTACACCTTAAAGAGCTGGAGAATCAACAACAAATTAAGCCTACTCCACACACAAGAAGGGAAATAATCAAGATTAGAGCAAAGATCAATGAGATACAAACTAGAGATATAGCAGAACACATTAGTGAAACTAGAAGATGGTTTTTTGAAAGAATCAATAAGATCAATAAGCCATTGGCCAAACTAATCCAAAAGAAAAGAGAGAGGACCCAAATTAATAAAATTATGAATGAAAAAGGAGAGATCACAACTAACACCAAGGAAATAGAAAAAATCATCAGAAATTATTATCAACAGTTATATGCCAATAAATTAAGCAACCTAGATGAAAGGAATGCATTCCTGGAAACCTATAAACTTCCAAAACTGAATCAGGGAAAAACTGACAACATGAATAGACCAATATTTAGTAACAAGATTGAAGCAGTGATCAAAAACTTCCCAAAAAACAAGAGTCCAGGATCTGATGGACTCCCTGGAGAATTCTACTAAATACTCAAAGAAGAAATAATACTTATTTTCCTGAAGCTTTTCAAAAAATAGAAATAGAAGGAAAAGTTTCAGATTCTTTCTATGAAGCCAGCATTACCCTGATCCCCAAACCAGGTAAAGACCCCACCAAAAAGGAGAATTTCAGACCAATATCCCTGATGAATATGGATGCTAAGATTCTCAATAAGATCCTAGCAGATAGGATCCAAAAGCACATTAAAAAGATTATTCACCATGACCAGGTGGGATTCATCCCTGTGTTTCAAGGATGGTTCAACATTTGCAAATCAATCAATGTGATAGAACAAATCAGTAAGAGAAGAAAGAAGAACCACATGGTCCTCTCAATTGATGCAGAAAAAGCATTTGACAAGATACAGCATCTGTTCCTGATTAAAACGCTTCAAAGTATAGAGGTAGAGGGAACATTCCTCAACTTCATAAAATCTATCTATAAAAAATCCCACAATGAATATCATCCTCAATGGAGAAAGATGACAGCCTTCACTTTGAGATTAGGAACATGATAAGGATGCCCAGTATTGCCACTCTTATTCAACAGAGTACTAGAAGTCCTAGCAACAACAATCAGACAACAAAAAGAAATAAAATGTATCCAAATTGGCAATGAAGAAGTCAAACTCTCTTTGCAAATGACATCATACTTTATATGGAAAACCCAAAAGACTCCTCCCCCAAACTACTAGAACTCATACAGCAATTCAGTAATGTGGCAGGATACAAAATCAATGTAGAGAAATCAGTTGCTTTCTTACACACTAACAATGAAAATATAGAAAAGGAAGTTAGAGAATTGATTCCATTTACTATAACACCAGGAACCATAGGACACCTGGGAATAAACCTAACCAAAGAGATAAAGGATCTATACTCAAGAAACTATAGAACACTCATGAAAGAAATTGAAGAAGACACAAAAAGATGGAATGCCATTCCTTGCTCATGGATCTGAAGAATAAACATTGTTAAAATGTCTATAATGCCTAGAGCAATCTATGCTTTCAATGCCATCCTGAACAAAATTCCACCGGCATTTTTGAAAGAGCTACAACAAACAATCCTAAAATTTGTATGGAACCAGAAGAGACCCCATATTGCTAAGGAAATGTTGAAAAAGAAAAGCAAAACTGGGGGCATCATATTTCCTGATTTCAAGCTTTACTACAAAGCTGTGATCACCAAGACAGCATGGTACTGTCATAAAAACAGACACATAGACCAGTGGAACAGAGTAGAGAGCCCAGACATGGACCCTCAACTCTATGGTCAAGTAGTCTTCGACAAAGCAGGAAAAAATATATGGTGGGGAAAAGACAGTCCCTTCAATAAATGGTGCTGGGAAAATTGGACAGCTACATGTAGAAGAATGAAATTCGACCATTCTCTTACACCATACACAAAGATAAATTCTAAATGGATAAAAGACCTCAACGTGAGGCAGGAATCTATCAAAATCCTAGAGAAGAACATAGGCAGTAACCTCTTCAACATCAGCCACAGCAAGTTCTTTCAAGATATGTCTCCAAAGGCAAAGAAAACAAAGGCGAATATGAACTTCTGGGACTTCATCTGAAGATCAAAAGCTTCTGCACAGCAAAGGAAACAATCAACAAAACAAAGAGGCAACCCATGGAATGGGAGAAGATATTCACAGTGATACTACAGACAAAGGGCTGATATCCAAGATCTATAAAGAACACCTCAAACTCAACACACACAAAACAGATAATCATGTCAAAAAATGGGCAGAAGACATGAACAGACACTTCTTCAAAGAAAACATACAAATGGCTAAAAGACAGAGGAAAAAATGTTCATCATCATTAGCCATCAGGGAGATTCAAATCAAAACCTCATTGAGATACCACTTTACACCAGTCAGAATGGCCAAAATTAACAAGACAGTAAACAACAAGTGTTAGAGAGGTTGTGGAGAAAGGGGAACACTCTTACACTGTTGGTGGGAATGCAAGTTAGTGCAGCCACTTTGGAAAACAGTGTGGAGATTACTTAAAATATTAAAAATAGAGCTTCCCTATGACCCTGCAATTGCACTACCAGGTATTTACAGATGTAACAAAAAGAAGGGCCACCTGTACCCCAATGTTGATAGCAGCAATGGCCATAGTTGCCAAACTGTGGAAAGAACCAAGATGCCCTTCAATGGACAAATGGATAAAGAAGATATGGTCCATATATACAATGGAGTATTATGCCTCCATCAGAAAGGAAGAATACCCATGTATCAACATGGACAGGTCTGGAAGAGATTATGCTGAATGAAATAAGTCAAGCAGGGAGTCAAGTATCACATGGTTTCCCTTACTGTGGAGCACAAGAAATAACATGGAGACAGTGGGAGATGGAGAGGAGAAATGAGTTGGGGGAATTCAGAGAGGGAGACAAATCATGAGAGACTGTGGACTCTGAGAAACTATCTTAGGGTTTTGGAGGAGAGAAGTGTAGGGGATTAGGTGAGACTGGTGGTGGGTAATATGGAGGGCACATATTGCATGGAGCACTGGGTGTGGTACATAAACAATGAATTTTGGAACACTGAAAAGAAATAAAATAAAATGGGAAAGAAACCCTCTATTTAAATAATTAAAATCGTTTTAATCACTGAAATAGTGATTAAATTTTTTTAATAATTTTTAAATAATTTTTTAAAATAAACATTTTGAGGGGCACCTGGGTGGCTCAATGGGTTAAAGCCTCTGCTTTTGGCTCAGGTCATGATCTCAGGGTCCTGGGATCGAGCCCCGCACCAGGCTCCCTGATCAGCAGGGAACCTACTTCCCCCTCTCTCTCTACCTGCTTCTCTGCCTACTTGTGATCTCTCTCTGTTAAACAAATAAATAAAATTTTAAAAAATAAACATTTGAGGTTAATTTACATATAAGAAAATGCCTCCCCTTCCATTTTTTTTTTTAATAAACATATAATGTATTTTTATCCCCAGGGGTACAAGTCTGTGAATCGCCAGGTTTACACACTTCACAGCACTCACGATAGCACTTACCCTCCCCAATGTCCATAGCCCCCTCCCTCTCTCCCAATCCCACCTCCCCCCAGCAACCCCCAGTTTGTTTTGTGAGATTAAGAGTCATTAATGCATTCATTAAAAAAAAAAAGCATGTCTGAAGTCGATCCTTTTTTTCAATACAAAGCTTCCTAAATCCCCTCCCTGCCTTTTAATCTACCAAAAGCAAGTCATGGAGGCTGCCTACCATAATATAGCAAACTTTAAATAAATAATCTCAATTTTTTTTCTCATTTGGGGTCTTCATTGCTATATAATCCAAAAAAGAATCTCCAAAACATACACATTTATACATTAAGAATATTAAAATAAGTGGGCATAAAGCCCAACTTATTCCCCCCCCCCCAGGGTAGCAGAGAGAGATTGGGGGAGATGGAGGGAAGTCAATAAACTTTTACAGGATAGGATATGATTTGCACATATATAAATAAGAATCATTTTGCTTTACTGTTCCCTTATATTCACAGACTTGTAAATAGCTTTCCTGAAGGGAGAAATGCCACTAAAACGGTGACATGATTAATCTTGACTTTGCTCCCCAGCACAATAGAAACAACTAACAGCTATTCAAGAATAATACACTGCTGAGAAAATCCTAGAACATGAGGTGAGGTTGAAGCACCCATCCCACCCCAGCCCTACACAAGAGAGACCAAGACAATGTATTAGAAGGGTAAGAAAAGCAGTTATATTTGACCACATTGTCCCCCTACCATGCCAGCCCAGCACTATGTAGAGAGGTTCCAGGGCAAAGAGCCCCCCAGCATTGTAGGTTGCTTTGTAGGAGACCCTACTTTGATCTCATTATCACAGGGATTGCAGGAGAATCTGCAAGGCTCAATCGCTGGGAATTTGGCTGTATCTGAAAGGGGAGAGGCTTTCAATGATCAGCACATAAATCTTGGCAGGCCAAGTACTTGCAGTACCGAAGCAGTAATCCCAACTGGGGCTTTTGCTTATCTGCAGAACCATCTCAGGGTGTATTCTATCCAGGGAACTCAGTGGGATACAGATCTGCCATATTCCCTGTCTGAATAGAGAACCTAACCAGAGCACATGGGAAGCTTCATAGCCCATTCAACACTGCTCCATACAGTGGCTTCCATCATCTGCAAAGCAAAACCAGTGACCTCACCTAGCCAAAGAATTCAGTGTGCACTTAGACCTGATTCAGTTCTCCAAACAATGAGCTATATACAGACCCAGGGTCCTGTCTTGATGCTCTGACAGGGCAGGGAAGCAAATTCGTAGGCCCATCTCCTACTGAATATAGTACCCAGTCCCAACCATCTAGTAAACCTAACTAGAGAATACATACAACCACAGAGTCCATCATATGGCCTCAGATAGGTAGGGAACCAAGGCAACAGTTCTGTCCAACTGTTCACAACACCATCCCTAGTCTTTAGAACTCAAACTATTGCCTTGTCAAAAAAAGATTCAACCTACCCAAGGACATTACCAGCAGACACACCCAGAAACCTAAACTGAGCTGATTTGTGAGAAACTGTCATTGCCAAAGCAAACCTGTGAAGACTGGAAGAGGGACTCAACTGCTCAAATGAATAGATATCAATATAAGGAATCAAAGATCATGAAAAGATCATGCACATTTGATAGTACCAATGACACTAATAAACCCCAATAACTGACCCTAAAAAAATGGAGATCTATGGCCATCAGGAAAAAAATTCAGAATAATCCACTGAAGGAAGTTTATGAACTACAAGAAAACACAGACAATTAAAATTGGGAAAACAATAACAAAATGAGAAATTCAACAAGTAAATAACAACTATCAGAAACCAAAATCCTAGAGTTGAGAATATAATAACAGATCTAAGTAATTCAATAAAGAGTTTCAAAAGTAGAATTAACCATGGAGAAGAAAGAACCAGCAGCCTGGAGAACAGGATATTAGAAATTGCTTAGCCAGAGGAGGTAAATAAATAATGAAGAAAACCTATGGGTATTATGGGACACAATAAAAAGACAATATTCACATTATAGAAATTTCAGAAGGAGAGAAAGAGGAAGTGACAGACAATATGTTTAAAGCAGTAACAGCTGAAAGAAGGGGTTCAAGATGGCAGAGTAGATCCTGAAAAACTGAGCTCACTTCCCACTAAAAAACCAAAACTACAACTACATATACTATAATTCTGAGAATGACTTATGTATTAGCAGATTAGTTCTTCCACAACTAAAGAAATAAAGAAAAAACACATTGGTTTGGACAGGAGAGGCAGAGATGGGGTCTAGTTGGGACACACAACCCCAGTGCAGTGCAGAAACCCAAAAGTGGGAGAGATATAAGAACTGTGGAAGTCCTCCCTGAGGAGACAAATTAAAGCCCTATATTGAAAACTCCAGCCTCTGGCACCTGCATTGGAAAAACAAGCCCATATAATGTCTAGTTTTAAAAAATAGCAGGGATTAAATCTGGAAGAAGCAGAGGACTATAGAAAACTGAGAATCTATTTTTAAAGGATTCAAACACAAAGTCATTCACTTTGAGATCCTGCACAGAGGCAGTAGTTTGAAAATCATGACATTTATTGACTAATTTTAGGGCATGTGCTGAAGCAGCAGGAATCTGTAGGAATTTCCTCTTGGAAAGGAAGCAACGGTGAGTCCCATTTTTTTTTTAAACCTTCCTTCTACACAACTATCATCTTTCATATTCTCCATCTATCATGTTAGCACTCTTATCTTGGCTCAGTCTCCCCTGCAGGCCCATTCTCCCCAACATACTCACCCCATCAAGTGTCCCTCCAGAGCTGTTCTCATCCTACCACACTGAGTAAGCAGCCTCAACAACCCCCAAAATGATCCCCCCATGAAGAAGTGATATCTCTGCCCACCAGCAGCAGTCTGGTTATGCCTCACAACAAGTTGCATCAGAGTCAGTCTCCACCCACCAGTGTACCCACAGCACTTGTAACCCAGCCAAAATAGGAAAGTGCACACAGCCCACAAAGGGGTCACCCCTTGGAGCACATTGTTCTGGTGATAAGAGGATTTTTATTATACCTCTGGACCTCTCAGAACATCTTCTACATAAGGCCATTCCTTCATGACCAAGAGACATAACTAATCTACTTAATACATAAAAACAAACGCAGAGAGTCAGGAGACCAAAAAATATGTTCCAAAAGAAAAGACAAAACCTCAGAAGAAAAAGCTAAATGAAATGCTGAAAAACAATCTACTCCATAAAGAATGGTTATAAAGATCTCACTAAATTTGGGACCAGAATGCATGAACACTGAGAATTTCAAACAGGAGTTGAAGAATACAATAACTAAAGTAAAAAATATACTAATGAAATGAAATGATGCAAAAAATGGAATAATGATCTGGAAAACAGTGTAGTAGAAATCGAACTGAACAGCAAAATGAAAAAAAGAACTTCACGAATGGAAATAGCTTAAAGGACCTCTGATACATCAAGTGTACGGACGTTCTTGTTTTAGGGATCCCAAAAGGAGAGAGAGGAGGGGGCATAAAACTGATTTGAAGCTGAATACATCTCTGACCTGGGTAAAGAAACAAACATCCATGCTCAGGAAAATAGAAATTCCCAGACAAGATGAACCCACAGATGTCTACACCAAGATACATTTTAATTAAAATATCAAAAAATAAAGACATATTTCACTAAGCATGATAGTGAAATAAGTCAATCGGAGAAAGACTACTATCATATGATCTCCCTGATATGAGGACATGGAGAAGCAACATGGGGGGGTAGGGGGATAGGAGAAGAGTAAATGAAACAAGATGGGATTGGGAGGGAGACAAACCATAAATGACTCTTAATCTCACAAAACAAACTGGGGGTTGCTGGGGGGAGGTGGGATTGGGAGAGGGGAGCGGGCTATGGACATTGGGGAGGGGAGGCGAACCATAAGAGACTATGTACTCTGAAAAACAACCTGAGGGTTTTGAAGGGTCAGGGGTGGGAGGTTGGGGCAACCTGAGGGTTTTGAAGGGTCAGGGGTGGGAGGTTGGGGGAACAGGTGGTGGGTAATGGGGAGGGCACGTTTTGCATGGAGCACTGGGTGTTGTGCAAAAAGAATGAATACTGTTACACTGAAAAAATAAATAAAATGAAAAAAAAATAAAGACAGATAATTTTTTAAAAGATTTTATTTATTTAGGGGCAGCTGGGTGGCTCAGTAGGTTAAAGTCTCTACCTTCGGCTCAGGTCATGATCCCAGGGTCCTGGGATCAAGCCCCGCATAGGGCTCTCTGCTCAGCAGGGAGCCTGCTTCCTCCTCTCTCTCTCTCTCTGCCTGCCTCTCTGCCTGCTTGTGATCTCTCTCTCTGTCAAATAAATAAATAAAATCTTAAAGAAAATGTTTTGTTTATTTGACAGATAGAGATCACAAGCAGGCAGAAAGGCAGGCAGAGAGAGAGGAGGAGGAAGCAGGCTCCCCGCTGAGTCAAGAGCCCAATGCGGGGCTCGATCCCAGGACCCTGGGATCATGACCTGAGCTGAAGGCAGAGGCTTTAACACACTGAGCCACCCAGGCGCCCCAAGAGAGACAATTTTAAAAGAAACAAGAGAAAAACAACTATTTATGTACAAGGGAAACCCTGTAAAGCTATTAGTTAATTTTTCAATAGAAACTTTGCAGGCCAAAAGAGAATGGGATGATATATTAAAAGTGCTTGGGACACCTAGGTGGCTCAGTTGGTTAAGCGTCTGCCTTTGGCTCAGGTCATGATCACAGTTCTAGGCTCAATGGGGAGCCTGCTTCTCTGCCTGCTGCTTCCCCTGCTTGTGCTCTCTCTCTCTCTTTTTCTCAGACAAATAAATAAATAAAACATTTTTAAAAAGTGCTAAGAAAGAAAAAGTATATAACAAAATAATAATAAAATGCTACCTGGTAAAGTATAAATTACTATAAAGTTATAAATATACATGCACCAACACAGAAGGACCTAAATATTTAAAACAAATATTAATGTAATAAAGGGAGAAACGACAATAATACAATAAAAGTAGGTAAGTTTTGAACCTGAATGGTATCAGTGGATAGATTACCTAGATATAAAAATCAATAAGAAACAATGGCCTTAACTGACACATTAGAAAAGATGGACTTAATAGATATATATAAAAAATTCCATCCTAAAAAAAGCAGAAACACTCTTTTTTTCAAGTGCACATCAAAATTTTTTTCTAGGCTAGAATATACGCGCCCCCCCCCCCAAATCTTAATAATTTAAGAAGATTGAAATATGAAACATCACTTCTGACCACAATGGCATGAAACTAGAAATCAATTGCAAGAAAAACTGGAAAAAACAAACATGTAGATGCTAAACAACATGCTATTAAACAGGTGATGGATCAATAAATAAATTAAAGCAAAATTAAAATTTAACTCATTACAAGTGAATATGGAAAGAGATTGTTCCAAAACTTACGGAATGCTGCAAAACCAGTTCTGAGAGAGAAATATATAGCAATGCAGACCAACCACAAAAGAAACAAGAAAATCTCAAATAACCTAAACTTCCATCTGAAATTAGACTAGAAAAAGGGAAAAAACAAAACCCAAAGTTAGCAGAAGGAAGGAAATAATAAAGATGAGAGTGGAAATAAAATGGAGACAAAAAAAGAAATGAAATATCAATTACACTAACAGCTGTTTCTTTGAAAAAATTAACAAAATTGATAAACCTTTAGCCAAATTCATCAAGAAAAAAAGAGGCGGGGGGCAAATAAAATCTGAATTGAAAGAAGAGAAATTAGAACTAACATCACAGAAATGCAAAGGATTCTAAAAGACTACAATAGTTAAAAGATAACAATTTGGACCACCTAGAAGGAATGGATAATTCCTAGAAATATACAGTCTTCTAAGACTGAATCGGGAAGATATGAACAGACTAATTACTAGTAACAAAATTAAATCAATAATTAAAAGAACAAATAAACACACAAACTCCCAAACAAACAGAAGTTCAGGATCAGATAGCTTCACAGCTATCTGACAGATAGATATTAACTCTTCTTTAAATGACTGGAGTTTGAAAGAATTAACTCCAGTCATTTAAAGAAGAGTTAATATCTATTCTCAATCTATTATAAAAATTAGAAGAGAGGGGCGCCTGGGTGGCTCAGTGGTTTAAGCCTCTGCCTTCGGCTCAGTCATGATCTCAGGGTCCTGGGATCGAGCCCTGCATCAGGCTCTCTGCTCAGTGAGGAGCCTGTTTCTCCCTCTCTCTCTCTGCCTGCCTCTCTGCCTATTTGTGACCTCTCTCTCTGTCAAATAAATAAATAAAATATTTAAAAAAAATTAGAAGAGATAGGAAAGCTTCCAAATTCATTCAACAAAGCCAGTATTAATTACTTTGATACACAAACCAGAGATACCCCCCCCAAAAAAAAGAGGAAAGAAAAGAAAAAAACGAAATAGGCCAATATCCCTGATAAAAATCAATGAATCAATCCTCAATACAATATTAGAAAACTGAAATCATTCATACATTGAAAGAATCATATGCCATGATTAAGTGGATTTCATTTAAGGATGTAAGGATAGTTCATTATCTGCAAATCAATCAACAGAATACAATAAATTAACAAAATGAAGGATAAAAATCATATGATTATCTCAATAGATGCTGAAAAAACACGACAAAAATTCAACATCCATTCCTGATTTTACAAAAAAGCTCTCAACAATTGGGTATAGAGGAAATATAGCTCAACATAATAAGGCTATGTGTGACAAACTTAGACCTAATATCATACTTCATGGTGAAAAACTGAAATCCGTTCCTCTAAGATTAGGGATGAGATGAAGATGCCCACTCTCAAAACAGAGTATTGGAAGTACTAGCCAGAACAATCAGAAAAGAAAAAGAAATAAAAAATCCAAATTGGTAAGAAGGAAGTAAAAATTATTATTTGTAGATGATATGATACTATATATGGAAAACTGCAAAGAGTCCATCAAAAACCTATTAGAACTAATAAATGAATTCAGTAAATTTACGGATACAAAATAAAAAGAAATCTGTTGTGTTTCTATACATTAATAATTATCAGAAAGAGAAATTAAGACAACCCTATTTACAATGCATCAAAAAGAAAAAAAAAATACAAAGGAATGAATTCAACCAAGAGATGAAAGCTCTAGACTCTAAAAACTATAAAATTTTGATGAAAGAAATTAAAGAAGACACAAATAAATGGAAATGCATATCATGCTCATGGATTAGAAGAATTAATAATGTTAAAAATGCCCATACTATCCAAAGCAATTTACAGATTCAGTATACTCCCTATAAAAATACCAAATTTTCCGGGGTGTCTGGGTGGCTCAGTGGGTTAAAGCCTCTGCCTGCGGCTCAGGTCATGATCTCCGAGTCCTGGGATCGAGCCCCGCATCGGGCTCTCCACTCAGCGGTGAGCCTGCTTCCCTTCCTCTCTCTCTCTGCCTGCCTCTCTGCCTACTTGTGATCTCTATCAAACAAATAAAGTCTTTAAAAAAAATACCAAATTTTCCTAATAAATAAAAAATAATCTTAAAATTTGTATGGAACTATGACAGACTTGGATAGCCAAAGCAACCTTAAGAAAGAAGAACAATGCTGGATATACCATACTCCCTGATTTTAAACCATATTACAAAACTATAGTAATCAAAACTGTGCAGTATTAGCATAAAAAGAGACACATAGATCAATGAAACAAAATGAAGTACCAAGAAATAAACTCACACTTATATGTTCAATTAATGTATGAAGAAGGAGGCACAAATATAAATGGGGAAAGAATAGTCACTTCAATAATTGGTTTTGGGAAAATTGGACAATCATATCCAAAAGAATGAAACTAGATCTCATTCTTACACCTTATACAAAAATAAACTCAAAATAGATTAAAGACTTAAATGTAATACCTGAAAACATAAAAATTCTAAAAGAAAACAAAAGTAATTAACTCTTTGATGTTGTGATAACTTTTTTCTTTCTTTTTTTTTTTTAAATCATTGGTCTGTCTCCTCGGGCAGGGCAACAAAAGCAAAAAATTAAACACATGCGACTATATTAAACTAAAAAAGCCATTACACAGTGAAGGAAATCAACAAAATGAAAATGAACCCTACCAAATGGGAGAAGATATTGGCAAATGATATATCCTGTAAGAGGTTAATATAAAAAATATGTAAAGAATTCATACAACTCCACTTCGGCTCGGGTCGTGATCTCAGGGTCCTGGGATCGAGTCCCGCGTCGGGCTCTCTGCTTGGCAGGGAGCCTGCTTCCCTCTCACTCTCTCTGCCTGCCTCTCTGCCTGTGATCTCTCTCTGTCATAAATAAAAAAAAAAAAAAAGAATTCATACAACTCAACAGACCAAAAAAAAAAAAAAATCCAATTTAAAAATAGAAGGACTGAATAAATATTTTTCCAAAGAAGACATTAATATGACCAAACGCACATGAAAAGATGTTCCGTATCACTAATGATCAGGAAAATGCAAATCAAAACCACAATAACCTATGACCTCACACCTGTCAGAATGGCTAGGTAAGAAATAAGTGTTGGTGAGGATATGAAGTAAAGGGACATCTCATGCAATACTCATGGGAATATGAAATGGTGCAGTCACTATGGAAAACATTATGGAGGTTCCTGAAGAAATTAAAAATTAAACTACCATTTAATCCAGGAATTCCATATCTAGGTGTTTATTTGAAGAAAAAGAAAGCATTAATTCGAAAAGATATACACACGCATATATTTATTCCAGCACTGTTTCTAATAGCCAAGATATGGCTATTCATATTAATATATATTTAATATACACATATATTTAATATATATTTGATTTATAATTAAATATTATATATAAAATATATTTAATAATATATGGCATATATTAAATACATATAAATATATGTATTTAATATAAATATGTATTATATATATAAATATATAGCATTTATATATGTTTAATATATATACTTACTATACATATATATATATGAATTTTATGTATTATAAAAGAAAATGAAATCTTGCCATTTTGACAGAGGGGAGAACCCAGAGGGTATTATGGTAAGTGAAATAAGTCAGACAGAATATAGTAAATACCATATGATCTCACTTATATGTGAAATCTGAAAAATAACAAAGCAATTGAACAATACAAAACAGAAATACACTCATAAATATAAGGAACAAACTGGTGGTTGCCAGAGGGGAAGGTGGTGGGGTGATTGATGAGATAGCTGAATTTGTGCTAAAAAGCACAAATTTCCAGGGTAAAATAAGTACATTATAGGAATGAAAACTACATCATAGGGAATATAGTCAATAATACTAATAACTTTGTATAGTAGCTGATTTAACTATACATATTATGGTGATTATTTCAGAATGTGTACATTGAATCACTATGTTGCACACCCAAAACTACTATAGTATTATGTATCAAATATAGTCCAACAGTAAGTAAGTAAATAAAGCAAGCAAGTAAGCATGGCTGAAAACTTCTAGAACATGGAAAGAGAAGTAGACATCAATAAGGAACACCAAGATACACTATAATTGTCCAAATTAATTAAAAAAAAGAAAGAATTTTAAGACCAGCAGCAGATTTCTCAACAGTAACTTTTTCGTCTAGGAGAGAATGGGATGAAATATTCAAAAATAGAAAGACACTTGTCAACCAAAACTTGTGCACCTGGAGAAGTTATTTTTCAGAAATGAAGAAAAAATAGTCTCTCAAACAAAATCTGAAGGAGTTCATTACCACCAATCTCATAAGAAATGCTAGAGGGAGTTACTTGAGTTGAAGTAAGAGAATGCTAATTAACATCATAATAACATAAAAGGTAGCATAAATCTGTTATTGTAAATATATAATCATAGACCTTGCAATATCATAATAGAGGTAGCTAATTCACTTAAAACCCTCATTTGAAAGTTAAAAAAAAGGAACATGGAAAAAATAGCCATAACTACAATAACATGTTATTAGTTGTGTAATATATATTTTTTAAATTATGTATGTTATAACAGCAATAATCTAAAGTATGAAGGGAAGTGAAAGTGCAAATTTATTATTTCTATTGAAATTAATCTGTTATTTGCTTAAAATTGGATATTATAAGTTTAAGATATTTTATGCAAGGCTTGTTGTAACCTCAAGGGAAAATCCTGCAGTAATTACACAAAAGAACATGATAAAAAATCAAAATCATACTGATATCAAAAGACATCAATATATACAGAAAAGACACCAGGTTAAGAAATAAGGAGGAATGAATCTGCAAAACTGGAAAGCAATTAACAGTCTTTATGTATTAACAATTAAACATAAATAGCTTAAATTCTATTAAAAGACCTGAAATGTCTGAATTGATTAAAAAAAAAAAGCAACAATATGCAGCCTAAAAGAGATTCAGTTTAGCCTTGAAGACAGACTGAGTGAGAGTAATGGGATGAAAAAATACATTATAAGCAAATGGTAGCCAAATAAAAAAATAGGAATAGCTATATTTATATCAGAAGAAATATACTTTAAAGTAAAAATTATAAAAAGAGACAAAAGGTTATTATGTAATAATAAAGAGGCCAACACATTAAGAAGATACAATTGTAAATATTTATGTACCCAACATTGAGGCATCTAAATATATAAAGCAAAAGCTAACTGATCTAAAGGGATAAATAAGCAGTAGTACAATAATAGTTGGAGACTTTAATACCCCATTCTCAACAATGGATAGATCATCTAGACAATCAACCAATAAACAGTATATTTAAATACTATAGACAAAGGACCTAATAGGCATAAATAGAACACTCTACACAACAGCAGAAAACGATTTTTCTCATATGCACAGGAAACAATTGTTAGACTGTATTTGGGGCTACAAAAGTAGTCTTATAAATTTAGTAAGATTGATATCATACCAAATATCTTCTCTGATCACAATGACAGGGAACTAGAAATCAGTAAGACAGACGATAACTGAAAAATTCACAAACACATGGAAATTAAGCAACTTTCACAAACAACCAATGTATTAAAGAAGAACCACAATTAGAATTGTTTTTTTTTTTTTGAAATGATAAACAAAATTGACAAATCTTAGATAGACTAACCAAGGAGAAAAAGGACCTAAATCAACAAAAATATTAATTAGAAAGAAGATATTAAAACTGACAACACAGAAATTCAAAGGGTCATAAGAGACTACTATGAACAATTGTACACCAACAAACTGGGCAACTTAAAATAAGTGGAAAAATTCTTAGAAACTTACAATTTATGAAGACTGAGTCAGAAAGAGAAAATCTTAATATACCAATTACTGGCAAGAAGATTGAATCGGTAATCAAAAAATCTCCCAGCAAGGCGAACCATGAGAGACTATGGACTCTGAGAAACAACCTGAGAAACAAAGGGCGGGGGTGGGAGGTTGGGGGAACCAGGTGGTGGGTAATAGGTGGGTAATAGGTAATGCACATATTGCATGGAGCACTGGGTGTTGTGCAAAAACAATGAATACTGTTACGCTGAAAAAAATAAATTAATTAATTAAAACATCAAAAAAAAAAAAAATCTCCCAGCAAAGAAAAGCCTACAGCCAGAGAGCTTTACCAGTGAGTTTTGGCAAAAATTTAAAGAATTAACACCAATGTTTCTCAAACTCTTCCAAAAATTTAAACAGAAAGGAACTCTGAAACTCATTTTAACAAGGCCAACACATACCAACACCAGAAAGGGAAACTAGTAGAAAACTACAATATCTTTGATATATATGGATGTGATATTCTCAATAAAATATTAGCAAAGTGAGTTTACCAGCACATTAACAAGATCACTCACCATGATCTAGTGAGACCAGCAGCAGATTTCTAGTAAGATTTATTCCTAAGATGCAAGCATGATTCAACATATGCAAATCAATGTGATATACCACATTGATACAAAGAAAAAAAAAGAATCATATGATCATCTCAGTAGTTGCAGAAAAAGCATTTGACAAAGTTCAACATCCATTCATTAAAAATAAAAGTCTTTACAAATTAGGCATAGAAGGAACACACCTTAACATAATAAAGTCCATATATGACAAGCCCATAGTTGATATCACTCTCAAAAGTGAAAGTTTGAAATCTTTTATTCTAGGATTAGGGATCAGCAAGGGTGTCCATTCTCATCATCCATATTCAACATACCACTGTCTATCTAGACTATCTAGATACCACAAGTCCTATCTAGACTAATCAGATAAGGAAAAAACAACAACAGGTTATCAGAATCACAAAGAAAGAATTAAATTGTCTCTCTTTGCAGATGACATTTTACATATAGAAAATCCTAAAGATTCAACCAAAATATTTAGATGTACTCAATGAACTCAATAATGTTTCAGGACACAAAATTAACAAACAGAGGGCACCTGGGTGGCTTAGTCAGTTAAGCATCTGCCTTCAGCTCAAGTCATGATCCCAGGGTCCTGGGATTGATTCTCACATCTGGTTCCCCATTCTGTGTGGAGTCTGCTTCTCCCTCTGCCTCTGTCTCACATGAATAAATAAATAAGAAAAAAATCCAAAATTAAGTAGCATTTTTACAAAAATGAATTTTCTGAGGAATAAAGAAATTAATCCCATTTGCATTTACAAGAGCATTGAAAACAATTAAATATGTAGAATTAAATTTACAGAGATAAAAGATCTCTACTGAAAACTATAAGACACTGGTGAAGGAAATTGAATAAGATACAATCAAATGGATGAGGTGCCTGGGTTGCTCAGTTAGCCATTTGACTCTATTTTGGCTCAGGTCATGCTCTTAGTTAATGTCCTGAGATTGAGCTCCACACTGGGCTGGTATCCTGCATAAGATTCTCTCTCCCTCCTTCTCCCTCTGCCCTTCCTCCTCCTCTCTCTCTCTCTAAAATAAATACATAAATCTTAAAAAAAAAAAAGATTAAGTACTAGAGATGTAATATACACATGAGGACTACAGTTAACACTGCTTATGAGAGGCAAGAAAAACATTGAGACATCACAGGGATAAAACTTTTTCCTTTTTTTTTTTTAAACTGTATGAGACAATGGATGTTAATGAACCCATGATAACCATTACACAATATATATAAATCAAACCATCATGCTGTATGCCTTAAACTTATATAATAATGTATGCCAATTATTTCTCAATAAATATGGAAGAGAGAGCTTCTATAAGATTGTGGTCAGACAATCCTGAGGCATATCCTCCAATATCTAAACAATGCATAGTTTTCCAGTATAGAAAAACTTTTTCCTATGTATCCTTTAGTTAAACATGAGTTTTGAGTAGGAAAAACTAATTGAGTGACAGAAGTTCCCAAGAATTCCTCAGCACAATTAGCACATTGTTTTGGTGAATCCCAATCCTTCTGCATACCAAGCAGACACAAAGATTGACTATTTTCCCCCTCCATGAATGTTCCCCATTACCACCAAAGACATTGCTAATTCAATCCAAATTGAAATCTGTCATATATTTTATGAAGCAAGATACATTTTACTTTTTATTTTATTTTATTTTATTTTATTTTATTATTTTATTTTATTTTATTTTATTTTAGAAAATGGAACTGAGGGGCGCCTAGGTGGCTCAGTGGGTTACAGCCTCTGCCTTTGGCTCAGGTCATGATCCCAGGGTCCTGGGATTGAGCCCCGCATTGGGCTCTCTGCTCGGCGGGGAGCCTGCTTCCTCCTCTCTCTCTCTGTCTGCCTCTTTGTCTACTTGTGATATCTCTCTCTGTCAAATAAATAAATAAAATATTAAAAAAAAAGAAAGAAAGAAAATGGAACTGAGACACAAAGAGATAGTGTGGGTAATCTGATATGGGGTATAGGTATGACTAGACCCCCATATCAGAGAGCTTTGAGTTATGCTTTCTTTACCTTGAAATATGCAATTGCATTTATGCCCATGATCTCCTCTCAAGCCCAATATCTTACTAAATATAACTATGGCAAAATTTAGAAGGATTTGAAGTAGAAACCAAAGCAAACACCGTTCCTGGATGAAAAGAAAAAACTAATACAACTAACATAGGTTTGAAGAAATGTGTATAATATTAGCAAGTACTTATTTCCTATTTGGCAGTGGGTGTTGCATTATAATTTGAGTATTGAATGAATGCTTGGTCATGGTAAGTCATCCTCCTGTTCTCCCTTAGTTTACAAATTTTTATGTCTATTCATTAGGGTTTTATGTCATTACCTATTTTTATAATCATCTGATCACATATTTTTTAATTTCCAGTTTTCCATTAAGGGTGCATAATTAGGGAGAGAGATTTAGTTTTCAGAATCTGACTAGTACCATTGACTAATACAATATTTATTCTTTCTTTTTGATGTATCATCTTTTGGGTACCAGCTCTTACCCACTGCATTGGAGAAATACTCTATCTCTAATCACATTAGGTGACTGGCACTTAGGTGATTACGAGCCCAGCAGGTTGCTGAGCAGCTTTCATTCTTGCCCACTGCCTCCCTTGTGGATTCCTACTTTTATGAAAATAAGAGCTTTTCTCACATTTTTTTTTGAGAGACAGTAAACATTATGGCTTACTCTCCCACTTCAAATGTCATGTTATAGTGGTGAAATTATTAGAATCATTTTTTTCCTCCTAATACACACACATGAAATGTCATTAACAGTTTCATGTAGAACTTTACTGCAGGCTGATTCTCATTAAGGATAATTTTGCAGAGCTGGGGGTTCATTTCTCCACAGTCACATGTTTTAACCATCATCACAATTATAGATAATGCATGTTTATTCATATATTTATTAAGTATTATTATACCTACTAGATGTAATGTTCTCAATTGGGCACTGCGAAGGATATAAAAGTGTATAAAATATTTTATAATGAACTTATAATAAAATAATGGTGATATGTCTGGAAATTGCTATTAAAGGCAGCATGCTTTACCATATAAGAGTATTGTTACCACTCAGTACTTTAGGATTCCAGGGAGATTTCATGCCTTTATCTTTCACATGATTTGTGTTGGCCTTTGAAGGATGAGTGAGATTTTGAGAGTAAGAGACAATATCATAAGTGGACATGTATAATTAGTCAGAGCTGGTGAAGCTCAAAAGTTGTTAAGAGAAATGGAAGTCACTCATTTAGTTGTAGGGTAGGTTATATCTAGGAGGATAGGACAGCATATTTCTAAAACCAGAGAAAGGGAGAAAGGGAGGAACTTCAGTAAGTCTATTGAGAATTTATGGTTTTTAACATAAGCAGTAGGGTGTCACTGAAACAGTAAAAGCGAGGAATTGGTATAATGCATATAACTATTTTAGAAGGGTTGATCTGTTGACATTGGACAAGATGGACTGTGAAGGGTTGGCATAAGAATAGAGCAAGGGAGTCCAAAGGGGGAGGTGACTGCTTGTATGTAAAATAAGGTAAAAAGTGAAAGACTGATTTGGATGAACATTGTGTTTTGTTTATTTGTTTTTTATTTTATTATGTTATATTAGTCAACACCAAACAGTATAGCATTAGTTTTGGATGTAGTGGTCCGTGATTCATTGTTTTGGTTTTAGATGTCAGGAAGAAGTATGGCAGAAGTAGAAAACTCAAGGAAAAGTATACATGGAAAGGAAAAAATAAATAATTTAGGACTTGCTGAAATTCAGTATCCTAGGACATCTATACCAATATGTGTAACTAGAAATATAATTAGATTCTAGGTGGTAGGAAGGGTTAATGATAAAGATTTGGAAATCTTCAATATATAACTTACCATTGAATTTATGAGACCATATTAAATTATTTAGTAACATACATTTATGCACATTTATGAACACATTTTCTTCTAAGCTCCAAAACCAACTCTGCACATTAAAATAATACCTCATTCATTTGAACTACTCAAATAAGAATTTGTGATAATTTGAAAGCAGCTATGCCATCTGTGAAAAACAGAACTTGCCAAGTAAATCCACAGGGTAATCAAATTTGTAGATTGGGGAAGGAGTAGTAAACTACTCAGGAGAACAAATTGTTTTCAAATATTTAAATGTGTTAGAGGAAAGCAGTCATTTTTTTTTTTAAAAAAAAGGAAGAATCACATATCTTATATAATAGACTATGAACTTTCAGAGGTCAAGAAAAACATTTTATATGTATATCTGACATATGATTGAAATACCTTGAGTATTATAAAATATTTGTTGACTGAAAAAGTAACTGTCTACACTATTTCAAATACTCTTTCCATTGCATGCAGTAGTGGTCAACAGCAAAATCTGCAGAGGCTGTCAGACATGGGACAGAGCACTGGATACAGCACTTAACATATATGTAACTATGAAAAAATAAACTTTTAAGCATAATTATAATAATAGCTATTTCATAGGTTTATAATGAAGGATAAATAAAATGATGCATATAAAGTAATGAAAATATAGTTTATTTTCAGTAAATCTAAGATGAAAACAACTCAATTTGATAATGTATATTACTAAAAGTCACGTTCCTTCCACTCTAGACTCATTCTTCTCCTAAAAAGGATGTAGATAGCTGTGTGTTGACTGGGTTAAAATAATACTGAGTGGCTTACATTGTCATTCAGTGGAACTTCCACTATTCTGAAAAACAAAGTTGGCATCCACATATGGGTAAATTTTAGTAGGCTTTGTCTTCTCCATGAGAGTCTGGGGAACAAAGCTTTAGAGGTATCTCTGCTTTGATATCTGTCCTTCCATAAGGATACCTGGGGTAATATTCCAGGGGAGTTCCATTCCAGCTATGGGACAGTAGGCCAGGGCGGGGGTAGGTTAGAAAGAGGAGCATTTTTATATCTTTCTTTACCTATGTTGTTCATGAGCTGGCTTTCTAAAGGTTGGTATACTCTTCCTGGACTGGTCTTTTGTGCCACCAAAACTGTGGTAGTTTAATTGAATACTATTATGGACTGAGGGAAAATTTTTTGAAATTTTCAATTCCAGGCCTTTGAATTGACTCTAGTCTGAGTAAAAGCAGTCTTCCACTGGGTCCAGTCGAGACATAAGAGAGACTATACAGCATTTGTGGCCAGACTTCATAGTAATATAGAATTAAAGGCAGGGGGAATGGAGAAATTAACATGACTTTACTAAACTAGGAATTTGAGTTATTTTATCTCTTCCAATCTCTATTATATATTTATATATTCATTGATTCCCTTTGCAATAAGGTACTTTGTTAGTTTAGTTTCTGTAATGATGTGTATACAAAACCAGATAAACTATCTATAATAAGAATTCATAATTTATCTATAATATTGTGTGTTCCATAAATATTTATTGAGCATATTCTTTCTGTAAGTCAATATGTTAAGAATTCTGAAGCAAGACAAAAGGAATTTGATATGAATTGCCCTTATGAAATTTTCCGTATAAAATGAAAGTCACATAAATAATATAGTAAGATGAGGGTAAATAGTATTTTAAAATTTGAGAATGATGATGACATTAACATAAAAATAGGTACCATAGCTCCTTGAAATACAAGGTGAAGAATTCAGTTATAAACACAAGTTTGAGATGAAAGTAACATAAATTGGTAGAGATATTTAATAATCAGTTGGAAATGAAATTGTGTGAAAGATCAGTATTAGAGCAGAACAAACTATGGAGTTTAGAACCCCAAAGTAAACAAATTCATTAGAGTTAAATGTAAATGAAGACTTTTTCTTGGATAGGAGAGTAATATACTTTTTAAACAAGCTCTCATGTGATTCTTTGGCAATTCATTCCTTGAGAAATTATTGAGCATCCACTATGTGTCAGTTATGTGTGATATTGTAGTGAACAAAATCATCTACAATCCTGGCCACAAAGAGCTAACAGTCTAATAAATGACACAAAAATGAGCAAATGAAAAAAAAATGTATATTATATGGAGGTAAGAAGTTTGAAGAAAATAAAGCAATGTAATAAGACAGGGAGCACTTGGGATTAGGAAAGAGGATTTCTAATTTGTATAGAAAGTTGCTGACAAAATTACAAAGCATTACATACAAAGAATATGTAATATGTGAATATCTAGAGAGAACATTTCCAGAAGAGGGAATAGGGCATGTAAATTACCTAGGTGGAAACATGTTTGGAATATTCCTGTTTAAAAAAAATACCAAGGAGGTCAACAACAGAATACTCATTCTTCTCAAGTGCACATGGAACCTTCTCCAGAATAGACCACATACTGGATCACAAAGCAGGACTCAACCGATACCAAAAGACTGACATTATTCTCTGCATATTCTCTGATCACAATGCTTTGAAACTGGAGTTCAATCACAAGGAAAAGTTCAGAAGGAACTCAAACACCTGGAAGCTAAAGACCACCTTGCTTAAGAATGCTTGGATCAACCAGGAGATCAAAGATGAACTTAAACAATTCATGGAAACCAATGAGAATGAAGACACCTCAGTCCAAAACCTATGGGATTGGGGCACCTGGGTGGCTCAGTGGGTTAAGCCGCTGCCTTCAGCTCAGGTCATGGTCTCGGGGTCCTGGGATCAAGTCCCACATCGGGTTCTCTGCTCAGCAGAGAGCCTGCTTTCCTTCCTCTCTCTCTTCCTGCCTCTCTTGTGATTTCTCTCTGTCAAATAAATAAATCTTTAAAAAAAAAAAAAAAAAAACCTATGGGATACATCAAAGGCGGTTCTAAGGGGGAAATACATAGCCATCCAAGCCTCCCTCAAAAACATTGAAAAATCCAGAATACACCAGCTGTCTCTACACCTTAAAGAACTGGAGAATCAACAACAAATCAAACCAACTCCACATGCAAGAAGGGCAATAATCAAGATTAGAGCAGAGATCAATGAGGTAGAAACGAGAGATACAGTAGAACGTATCAATGAAACTAGAAGCTGGTTTTTTGAAAGAATCAATAAGATCGATAAACCATTGGCCACACTAATCCAAAAGAAAAGAGAGAAAGCCCAAATTAATAAAATTATGAATGAAAAGGGAGAGATCACAACGAACACCAAGGAAATAGAAACAATCATCAGAAATTATTACCAACAGTTATATGCCAATAAGCTAAGCAACCTAGATGAAATGGATGCATTCCTGGAAAGCTACAAACTCCCAAAATTGAACCAGGAAGAAATTGACAACCTGAATAGACCAATATCTAGTAATGAGATTGAAGCAGTGATCAAAAACCTCCCAAAAAACAAGAGCCCAGGACCTGACGGATTACCTGGGGAATTCTACCCAACTTTCAAAGAAGAAATAACACCAATTCTCCTGAAGCTGTTCCAAAAAATTGAAGCAGAAGGAAAACTTCCAGACTCTTTTTATGAAGCCAGCATTACCCTGATCCCCAAACCAGGCAAAGACCCTACCAAAAAGGAGAATTTCAGACCAATATCACTGATGAATATGGATGCAAAGATTCTCAACAAGATCCTAGCAAACAGGATCCAGCAGCACATTCAAAAGATTATCCACCATGACCAGGTGGGATTCATCCCTGGGTTGCAAGGTTGGTTCAACATTCGCAAATCAATCAGTGTGATAGAACACATCAATAAGAGAAGAGAGAAGAACCACATGGTCCTCTCAATGGATGCAGAAAAAGCATTTGACAAAATCCAGCATCCGTTCCTGATGAAAACGCTTCAAAGTATAGGGATAGAACTTCTATCCTGAACTTCATAAAATCTATCTATGAAAGACCCACAGCAAATATCATCTTCAATGGGAAAAAGCTTGCAGCCTTCCCGTTGAGATCAGGAACACGACAAGGATGCCCACTCTCACCACTCTTGTTCAACATAGTATTAGAAGTTCTAGCAATGGCAATCAGACAACAAAGAGAAATAAAAGGTATCCAAATTGGCAAGGAAAAACTCAAACTCTCTCTCTTCGCAGATGACATGATTCTTTATATGGAAAACCCCAAAGACTCCACCCCCAAACTACTAGAACTCATACAGCAATTCAGTAACGTGGCTGGATACAAAGTCAATGTACAGAAATCAGTGGCTTTCTTATACACCAACAATGAAAATACAGAAAGGGAAATTAGAGAACTGATTCCATTTACTATAGCACCAAGAACCATAAGATACCTGGGCATAAACCTAACCAAAGAAGTAAAGAACCTATACTCGAACTACAGAACACTCATGAAAGAAATTGAAGAAGACACACAAAGATGGAAGACTGTTCCATGCTCTTGGATTGGAAGAATAAACATTGTTAAAATGTCTATACTGCCTAGAGCAATCTATACTTTTAATGCCATTCCGATCAAAATTCCACCGATATTTTTCAAAGAGCTGGAGCAAATAATCCTAAAATTTGTATGGAGCCAGAAGAGACCCCGAATTGCTAAGGAAATGTTGAAAAACAAAAACAAAACTGGCGGCATCACGTTACCCCGATTTCAAGCTTTACTACAAAGCTGTGATCACCAAGACAGCGTGGTACTGGCATAAAAACAGACACATAGACCAGTGGAACAGAGTGGAGAGCCCAGATATGGACCCTCAACTCTATGGTGAAATAATCTTCGACAAAACAGGAAAAAATATTCAATGGAAAAAAGACAGTCTCTTCAATAAATGGTGCTGGGAAAACTGGACAGCTATATGTAGAAGAATGAAACTCGACCATTCTCTTACACCGTACACAAAGATAAACTCGAAATGGATAAAAGACCTCAACGTGAGACAGGAATCTATCAGAATCCTAGAGGAGAACATAGGCAGTAACCTCTTCGATATCAGCCACAGCAACTTCTTTCAAGATATGTCTCCAAAGGCCAAGGAAACAAAAGCAAAAATGAACTTTTGGGACTTCATCAAGATCAAAAGCTTCTGCACAGCAAAGGAAACAGTCAACAAAACAAAGAGAAAACCCACGGAATGGGAGAAGATATTTGCAAATGACAGTACAGACAAAAGGTTGATATCCAGGATCTATAAAGAACTTCTCAAACTCAACACACACAAAACAGATAATCATATCAAAAAATGGGCAGAAGATATGAACAGACACTTCTCCAATGAAGACATACAAATGGCTATCAGACACATGAAAAAATGTTCATCATCACTAGCCATCAGGGAGATTCAAATTAAAACAACATTGAGATACCACCTGACACCAGTTAGAATGGCCAAAATTAGCAAGACAGGAAACAACGTGTGTTGGAGAGGATGTGGAGAAAGGGGAACCCTCTTACACTGTTGGTGGGAATGCAAGTTAGTGCAGCCACTTTGGAGAACAGTGTGGAGATTCCTGAAGAAATTAAAAATAGAGCTTCCCGGGTGCCTGGGTGGCTCAGTGGTTTAAGCCGCTGCCTTCGGCTCAGGTCATGATCTCAGGGTCCTGGGATCGAGTCCCGCATCGGGCTCTCTGCTCGGCAGGGAGCCTGCTTCCCTCTCACTCTCTGCCTGCCTCTCTGCCTACTTGTATCTCTCTCTGTCAAATAAATAAATAAAATCTTTAAAAAAAAAATAGAGCTTCCCTATGACCCTGCAATTGCACTGCTGGGTATTTACCCCAAAGATACAGATGTAGTGAAAAGATGGGCCATTTGTACCCCAATGTTTATTGCAGCAATGGCTACAGTCGCCAAACTGTGGAAAGAACCAAGATGCCCTTCAACGGATGAATGGATAAGGAAGATGTGGTCCATATACACAATGGAGTATTATGCCTCCATCAGAAAGGATGAATACCCAACTTTTGTAGCAACATGGACGGGACTGGAAGAAATTATGCTGAGCGAAATAAGTCAAGCAGAGAGAGTCAAGTATCATATGGTCTCACTTATTTGTGGAGCATAACAAATAACATGGAGGACATGGGGAGATGGAGAGGAGAGGGAGTTGAGGGAAACTGGAAGGGGAGATGAACCATGAGAGACTATGGACTCTGAAAACAACCAGAGGGTTATGAAGGGGCGGTGGGGGGGGGTGGGAGGTTGAGGAACCAGGTGGTGGGTAATAGGGAGGGCACGTACTGCATGGAGCACTGGGTGTGATGCCAAAATAATGAACACTGTTATGCTGTAAATAAACAAATAAAAATAAATAAATAAAAAAAAATACCAAGGAGGTCAGTGCAACTGAAATGCAGTCATCAAGTGGGAGAGGAGTGAATGCCTATAGAAATTAATTTGGGAATGAGAGGGTTATATTAAATAGAAATATATTGTAAGAATATTGACTCTTTCCATAAATGATAAGTGGTGAGATGTCATTTTGAGCAGAAGGGTAAGTAGCATGATCTAATTATAGTCCTGCTGTGTGTACAGTGGATACAAGGAGACAAAAGACAATGCAAGGAGATGAGATAAAAGTTGGTGGTTTCCTTTCCTTTTTTTTTTTTTTCTGAATTTAGTCTTGTAAGTTTCTCTTTCCTCAATAAAACATATTCCTTAACCCATGCTGTGTGACATGGACTCCTACTCTCTGCAAAATCAAAGGATATGGTAGATTTTTTTGAAAAATGCTATAGTATTCTCTTCCCTGAATCCATGTTTCTTTGAAATGTAAATTTTCAGGTTCCCATAAAGATGCAGAAATTTTTTTTTTAGTCTCATTCTGGACTTATTTTAACCAGTAGAATGTGGAGAAAGTGACATTGTGCCACCTTTGGTGATACAAGAAGCTTGGCTTGTTATTTAAGTACCTTGTGTAGATGAGGCTATTCTGGATATGCCAGCAGATTTACCATCTTACTAGAGAAGCATGAATGAGCCAATCAAAATCAGCAAAAATTCCCAGATGACTGTAGGCTTATGATAAAAACAAATATTCTTTTATGTCACTATGTTATGGTCTGTTTTGTTACACAGCAGTATATAACGCTTATAGAGAACATATACAAAATGCCTTTGAGCTTTCCATAAAGGAATAAAGAGAAATAGAGTAGCAGTTGATGAGAGATATGGCACCAAGATGGTATTTAAAAAAAAAAAACTTGGAATAAATTAAAATTTACTTTATATACTCTTGTAAAGTGAAAGGTAAAAATAATTTGGAATATAAAGTAATCAGGATATAAATTCCATAATGACAGGAATTTTTTTTTATTATTTCTTTTCAGCATAACAGTGTTCATTGTTCTTGCACCACACCCAGTGCTCCATGCAACACGTGCCCTCACTAATACCCACCAACTTGTTCGCCCTACCTCCCACCCCCCGTCCCTTCTAGACCCTTAGGTTGTTTTTCAGAGTCCATAGTCTCCCATGGTTCACCTCCCCTTCCAATTTCCCTCAATTACCTTCTCATCTCCATCTCCCCATGTCCTCCATGTTATTTGTTATGCTCCACAAATAAGTGAAACCATATGATAATTGACTCTCCTTCTTGACTTATTTCACTCAGCATAATCTCTTCCAGTCCCGTCCATGTTGCTACAAAGGTTGGATATTCATCTTTTCTGATAGAGGCATAATACTCCATAGTGTATATGGACCACATCTTCTTTATCCATTCATCCATTGAAGGGCATCTTGGTTCTTTCCACAGTTTGGCGACCGTGGCCATTGCTGCTACAAACATTGGGGTACAGATGGCCCTGCTTTTCACTATATCTGTATCTTTGGGGTAAATACCCAGCAGTGCAATTGCAGGGTCATAGGGAAGCTCTATTTTTAATTTCTTGAGGACTCTCCACACTGTTCTCCAAAGCAGCTTCACCAACTTGCATTCCCACCAACAGTGTAAGAGGGTTCCCCTTTCTCCACATCCTCTCCAACACATGTTGTTTCCTGTCTTGCTAATTTTGGCCATTCTAACTGGTGTGAGGTGATATCTCGTGTGGTTTTAATGTGAATCTCCCTGATGGTTAGTTTTTCATGTGTCTGATAGGCATTTCTATGTCTTCATTGGAGAAATGTCTGTTCATGTCTTCTGCCCATTTTTTTAAAAAGATTTTATTTATTTATTTGACAGAGATTACAAGTAGGCAGAGAGGCAGGCAGAGAGAGAGAGAGCAGGAAGCAGGCTCCCCGCCAAGCAGAGAGCCCAACGCGGGGCTCGATCCCAGGCCTTCGGCTCGGGTCTGCCCATTTTTTGATATGATTATCTTTTTAATGTGTGTTGAGTTTGAGGAGTTCTTTATAAATTCTGGATATCAACCTTTTGTCTACGCTGTCAATTGCAAATATCTTCTCCCATTCCGTGGGTTGCCTCTTTGTTTGTTGACTGTTTCCTTTGCTGTGCAGAAGCTTTTGATCTTGATGAAGTCCCAAAAGTTTATTTTCGCTTTTGTTTCCTTTGCTTTTGGAGACATATCTTTTTTTTTTTTTTTAAAGATTTTATTTATTTATTTACTTGACAGAGAGAAATCACAAGAGAGGCAGGCAGAGAGAGAGGAAGGGAAGCAGGACCTCCGCTGAGCAGAGAGCCCGATGTGGGACTCGATCCCAGGACCCTGAGATCATGACCTGAGCTGAAGGCAGCGGCTTAACCCACTGAGCCACCCAGGCGCCCTTGGAGACATATCTTGAAAGAAGTTGCTGTGGCTGATATCAAAGAGGTTACTGCCTATGTTCTACTCTAGGATTCTGATGGATTCCTGTCTCATGTTGAGGTCTTTTATCCATTTCGAGTTTATCTTTGTGTATGGTGTAAGAGAATGGTTGAGTTTCATTCTTCTACATATAGCTGTCCAGTTTTCCCAGCACCATTTTGAAGAGACTGTCTTTTTTCCAATATATATTTTTTCCTGTTTTATAGAAGATTATTTGACCATAGAGTTGAGGGTCCATATCTTGGCTCTCTATTCTGTTCCACTGGTCTATTTGTCTGTTTTTATGCCAGTAGCATGCTGTCTTGGTGATCACAGCTTTGTAGTAAAGCTTGAAATCAGGTAACGTGATGCTGCTAGTTTTATTTTTGTTTTTCAACATTTCCTTAGTAATTCAGGGTCTATTCTGATTCCATACAAATTTTAAGATTATTTGCTCCAGCTCTTTGAAAAACACTGGTGGAATTTTGATCGGAATGGCATTAAAAGTATAGATTGCTCTAGGCAGTATAGACATTTTAACAATGTTTATTATTCCAATCCAAGAGCATGGAATGGTCTTCCATCTTTTTGTATCTTCCTCAATTTCTTTCATGAGTGTTCTGTAGTTCCTCGAGTACAGATCCTTTATCTCTTTGGTTAGGTTATCCCAGGTTCTTGGTATATGGTTCTTGGTACTAGTAAATAGAATCGATTCTCTAATTTCCCTTTCCGTATTTTCACTGTTAGTGTATAAGAAAGCCACTGATTTCTGTACGTTGACTTTGAATCCTGCCACATTACTGAATTGCTCTATGAGTTCTAGTAGTTTGGGGGTGGAGTCGTTTGGGATTTCCATATAAGAATCATCTCATCTGTGAAGAGAGATGTTTTGACTTCTTCATTGCCAATTTGGATACCTTTTATTTCTCTTTGTTGTCTGATTGCTGTTGCTAGGACTTCTAATACTATGTTGAACAAGAGTGGTGAGAGTGGGCATCCTTGTCGTGTTCCTGATCTCAGTGGGAAGGCTGAAAGCTTTTTCCCATTAAGGATGATATTTGCTGTGGGTCTTTCATAGATAGATTTTATGAAGTTCAGGAATGTTCCTTCTATCCCTATACTTTGAAGCGTTTTCATCAGGAACGGATGCTGGATTTTGTCAAATGCTTTTTCTGCATCAATTGAGAGGACCATGTGGTTCTTCTCTCTTCTCTTATTGATTTGTTCTATCACATTGATTGATTTGCAAATGTTGAACCATCCTTGTAACCCAGGGATGAATCCCACCTGGTCATGGTGGATAATCTTTTTAATGTACTGTTGGATCCTGTTTGCTAGGATCTTGTTGAGAATCTTAGCACAATATCTGCTCTAATCTTGATTACTTCCCTTCTTATGTGTGGAGTTGGTGTGATTTGTTGTTGGTTCTCGAGCTCTTTAAGTTGTAGAAACAGCTGGTGTATTCTGGATTTTTCAATTTTTTTGAGGGAGGCTTGGATGGCTATGTATTTCCCCTTTAGTTTTGCCTTTGCTGTATCCCATAGATTTTGGACCAAAGTGTCTTCATTCTCATTGGTTTCCATGAATTGTTTCAGTTCTTTTTTGATCTCCTGGTTGATCCAAGCATTCTTAAGCAAGGTGGTCTTTAGCCTCCAGGTGTTTGAGTTCCTTCCGAACTTTTCCTTGTGATTGAGCTTCAGTTTCAAAGCATTGTGATCTGAGAATATGCAGGGAATAATGTCAGTCTTTTGGTATTGGTTGAGTCCTACTTTGTGACCCAGTATGTGGTCTATTCTGGAGAAGGTTCCATGTGCAGTTGAAAAGAATGAGTATTCTATTGTTTTAGGGTGGAATGTTCTGTATATATCTATGAGGTCCATCTGGTCCAATGTGTCATTCAATGCTTTTGTTCCTTTATTGATTTTCTGCTTGGATGATCTGTCTATTACTGAGAGAGCCGTGTTAAGATCTCCTACTATTAATGTATTCATACCAATATGGTGTTTATCTTGATTAATAGTTGTCTTATGTAATTGGCTGCGCCCATATTGGGGGCATAGATATTTACAATTGTTAGATCATCTTGGTAGATAGTCCCTTTATGTAGTGTCCAGGGGAGGAGTCAAGATGGCAGAGAAGTAGCAGGCTGAGATTACATCAAGTAGCAGGAGATCAGCTCGATAGCTTATCTAAACATTGCAAACACCTATAAATCCAATGGGAGATTGAAGAGAAGAACAGCAATTCTAGAAACAGAAAATCAACCACTTTCTGAAAGGTAGGAAGTGAATCTAAAACGACAGGAAGATAGACTGTGGTGGGAGGGGCCAGCTCCTGGCAAGTGGCAGAGCAACGGAGCACAAAATCAGGACTTTTAAAAGTCTGTTCCACTGAGGGACATTGCTAGAGAGGCTAAAATGGGGTGAAGCCCATGCGGGGTCAGCATGGCCCCAGGTCCCGCAGGGTCACAGAAGGATTGGGGGTGTTGGAGTGTCGCAGATCTCGCAAGTGTTAGAACGGAGAAGCCGGCTACAGAGACAGAGCTGAGGACTAAGCTCTCAGCTTGGGGTTACCTTGAACAGGTCGCAGGCTGGGTGAGCTCAGAGCGCGGCTGGAGGCTGGGGATACGGGAGTGATTGGGTGCTGTCCTCTGGGGGTACACTGAGGAGTGGGGCCCCAGGCTCTTGGCTCCTCTGGGCCAGAGACTAGGAGGCCGCCATTTTCATTCCCGTCCTCCGGAACTCTAAGGAAAGCGTTCAGGGAACAGAAGCTCCCAAAAGCGAACCCGAGTGGATTATTTAGTTGGGCCCCCGGTAAGGGCGGTGCAATTCTGCCTCGGGCAAAGACACTTGAGAGTCACTACAACAGGCCCCTCCCCGAGAAGATCATCAAAATATCCAGCCAGGACGAAGTTCATCTATCAAGGAAAGCAGGTTCAATACCGAAGAAAGCAGTAGAATTCCAGAGGAGGAGAAAGCAAAGCACGGAACTCATGGCTTTCTCCCCATGATTCTTTAGTCTTGTGGTTAATTCCATTTTTTTTTCAATTTTTTTTTTCTTTCTTTCTTTTCTTCTGCTAAATTTTTTAAAACTTTTACACTTTTCTTTTTTAACATTTTTTGACTAGTTTATCTAAAATATATATTTTTTCTTTCTTTTTTATATTTTTTCTTTATTTGTTTTATTTTTAAAATTTTTTTTTCTGAACCTCTTTTTATCCCCTTTCTCCCCGCCCCAAATTTGGGGTCTCTTCGGATTTGGTTACAGCGCTTTTTTCTGGGGTCTTTGCCACCCTTTTAGTATTTTATTTGATCCTCAATATCCTCTTATCTGGACAAAATGACAAGGTGGAAAAAATCACCACAAACAAAAGAACAAGAGGCAGTACTGAAGGCTAGACCCTAATCAACACAGACATTGGTAATATGTCAGATCAAGAGTTCAGAATGACGATTCTGAACATTCTAGCCGGGCTCGAAAAAGGCATGGAAGATATTAGAGAAACCCTCTCTGGAGATATAAAAGCCCTTTCTGGAGAAATTAAAGAACTAAAATCTAACCAAATTGCAATGAAAAAAGCTATTAATGTGGTACAATAAAAAATGGAGGCTCTCACTGCTAGGATCAATGAGGCAGAAGAAAGAATTAGTGATATAGAAGACCAAATGACAGAGAATAAAGAAGCTGAGCAAAAGAGGGACAAACAACTACTGGACCACGAGGGGATAATTCAAGAGATAAGTGACACCATAAGACGAAAAAACATTAGAATAATTGGGATTCCAGAAGAAGAAAGAGAGAGGGGAGCAGAAGGTCTATCGGAGAGAATTATTGGAGAGAATTTCCCTAATATGGCAAAGGGAACAAGCATCAAAATCCAGGAGGTGCAGAGAACCCCCCTCAAAGTCAAAAATAATAGGTCCACACCCCGTCACCTAATAGTAAAATTTACAATCTTAGTGACAAAGAAAAAGTGCTGAAAGCAGCCCGGGAAAAGAAGTCTGTAACATACAATGGTAAAAATATTAGATTGGCAGCAGACTTATCCACAGGGACCTGGCAGGCCAGAAAGAGCTGGCATGATACATTCAGAGCATTAAACAAGAAAAACATGCAGCCAAGAATACTCTATCCAGCTACGCTATAATTGAAAATAGAAGGAGAGATAAAAAGCTTTCAGGACAAACAAAAACTGAAAGAATTTGAAAACACCAAGCCAGCTCTACAGGAAATATTGAAAGGGTCCTCTAAGCAAAGAGAGAGCCTAAAAGTAGTAGACCAGAAAGGTACAGAGGCAATATACAGTAACAGTCACCTTACAGGCTAATAATGGCACTAAATTCATATCTCTCAATAGTTACCCTGATTGTTAATGGGCTAAATGCCCCAATCAAAAGACACAGGGTATCAAAAAGGATTAAAAAAAAAAAAAACAACCCATCGATATGTTGCCTACAAGAAACTAATTTAAGACGGGAAGACACCTCCAGATTTAAAGTGAGGGAGTGGAAAACAACTGACCATGCTAATGGGCATCAGAAGACAGCTGGGGTGGCAATCCTTATATCAGATCAATTAGATTTTAAGCCAAAGACTATAATAAGAGATGAGGAAGGACACTATATCCTACTCAAAGGGTCTGTCCAACAGGAAGATCTAACAATTTTAAGTATCTATGGCCCTAACGTGGGAGCAGCCAACTATATCAACCAATTAATAACAAAATCAAAGAAATACATCAATAATAATACAATAATAGTAGGGGACTTTAACAATCCCCTCTCTGAAATGGACAGATCATCCAAGAAAAAGATCAACAAGGAAATAAAGGCCTTAAATGACACACTGGACCAGAGGGACATCACAGATATATTCAGAACATTTCATCCCAAAGCAACAGAATACACATTCTTCTCTAGTGCA
This sequence comes from Meles meles, assembly GCF_922984935.1. NCBI lineage: Eukaryota > Metazoa > Chordata > Mammalia > Carnivora > Mustelidae > Meles > Meles meles. The sequence continues at coordinate 112,145,787 of NC_060069.1, read as the reverse complement.
CATGGAACCTTCTCCAGAATAGATCACATCCTGGGTCACAAATCAGGTCTCAACCGGTATCAAAAGATTGGGATCATTCTCTGCATATTTTCAGACCACAATGCTCTGAAGCTAGAACTCAATCACAAGAGGAAAGCTGGAAAGAACCCAAATACATGGAGACTAGAGAGCATCCTTCTAAAGAATGAATGGGTCAACCAGGAAATTAAAGAAGAATTGAAAAAATTCATGGAAACAAATGATAATGAAAACACAATGGTTCAAAATCTGTAGAACACAGCAAATGCAATCCTGAGAGGAAAATATATAGCGGTACAATCCTTTCTCAAGAAACAAGAAAGGTCTCAAGTACACAACCTAACGCTACATGTAAAGGAGCTGGAGAAAGAACAAGAAAGAAACCCTAAACCCAGCAGGAGAAGATAAATCATAAAGATCAGAGCAGAAATCAATGAAATAGAAAGCAAAAAAACAATAGAAAAAATCAATGAAACTAGGAGCTGGTTCCTTGAAAGATTCAATAAGATTGATAAACCCCTGGCCAAACTTATCAAAAAGAAAAGAGAAAGGACCCAAATAAATAAAATCATGAATGAAAGAGGAGACATCACATCTAACAACAAAGAAATACAGACAATTATAAGAACATACTGTGAGCAACTCTATGCCAACAAATTTGACAATCTGGAGGAATGGATGCATTCCTAGAGACATATAAACTACCACAACTGAACCAGGAAGAAATAGAAAATCTGAACAGGCCCATAACCAGTAAGGAGATTGAAACAGTCATCAAAAATCTCCCAACAAACAAAAGCCCAGGGCCTGACGGCTTCCCAGGGGAATTCTACCAAACATTTAAAGAAGAATTAATTCCTATTCTCCTGAAACTGTTCCAAAAAATAGAAATAGAAGGAAAACTTCCAGACTCATTTTATGAGGCCAGCATCACCTTGATTCCAAAACCAGACAAGGATCCCACCAAAAAAGAGAACTACAGACCAATATCCTTGATGAACACAGATGCAAAAATTCTCACCAAAATACTAGCCAATAGGATTCAACAGTACATTCAAAGGATTATTCACCATGATCAAGTGGGATTTATTCCAGGGCTGCAGGGTTGGTTCAACATCCACAAATCAATCAGTGTGATAGAACACATTAATAAAAGAACAAGAACCATATGATACTCTCAATAGATGCTAAAAAAGCATTTGACAATGTACAGCAGCCCTTCCTGATCAAAACTCTTCAAAGTGTAGGGATAGAGGGCACATACCTCAATATTATCAAATCCATCTATGAAAAACCCACCACAAATATCATTCTCAATGGAGAAAAACTGAATGCTTTTCTGTTAAGGTCAGGAACACGGCAGGGATGTCCATTATCACCACTGCTATTCAACATAGTACTAGAAGTCCTAGCCTCAGCAATCAGACAACAAAAAGAAATTAAAGGCATCCAAATTGGTAAAGAAGAAGTCAAACTATCACTCTTCGCAGATGATATGATACTATATGTGGAAAACCCAAAAGACTCCACTCCAAAACTGCTAGAACTTGTACAGGAATTCAGTAAAGTGTCAGGATATAAAATCAATGCACAGAAATCAGTTGCATTTCTGTACACCAACAACAAGACAGAAGAAAAAGAAATTAAGGAGTCAATCCCATTTACAATTGCACCCAAAACTATAAGATACCTAGGAATAAACCTAGCCAAAGAGGCTAAGAATCTATATGCAGAAAACTATAAGGTTCTCATGAAAGAAATTGAGAAAGACACAAAGAAATGGAAAAATGTTCCATGCTCCTGGATTGGAAGAATAACTATTGTGAAAATATCTATGCTACCTAAAGCAATCTACACATTTAATGCAATCCCTATGAAAATACCATCCATTTTTTTTTCAAAGAAATGGAACAAATAATCCTAAAATTTATATGGAACCAGAAAAGACCTCAAATAGTGAAAGGAATATTGAAAAAGTAAACCAAAGTGGGTGGCATCACAATTCCGGACTTCAAGCTCTATTACAAAGCTGTCATCATCAAGACAGCATGGTACTGGCACAAAACAGACACATAGATCAATGGAACAGAATAGAGAGCCCAGAAATAGACCCTCAACTCTATGGTCAATTAATCTTCGACAAAGCATGAAAGAATGTCCAATGGAAAAAAGACAGCCTCTTCAATAAACAGTGTTGGGAAAATTGGACAGCCACATGCAGAAAAATGAAATTGGACCACTTCCTTACACCACACATGAAAATAGACTCAAAATGGATGAAGGACTTCAATGTGAGAAAGAAATCCATCAAAATCCTTGAGGAGAACACAGGCAGCAACCTCTTCGACCTCAGCCGCAGCAACATCTTCCTAGGAACATTGCCAAAGGCAAGGGAAGCAAGGGCAAAAATGAACTATTGGGACTTCATGAAGATCAAAGGCTTTTGCACAGCAAAGGAAAAGTTAACAAAACCAAAAGACAACTGACAGAATGGGAGAAGATATTTGCAAATGACATATCAGATAAAGGACTAGTATCCAAAATCTATAAGCAACATAGCAAACTCAACATCCAAAGAACAAACAATCCAATCAAGAAATGGGCAGAGGACATGAACAGACATTTCTGCAAAGAAGACATCCAGATGGCCAACAGACACATGAAATGTGCTCCACATCACTTGGCATCAGGAAATACAAATCAAAACCACGATGAGATATCACCTTACACCAATCAGAATGGCTAAAATTAACAAGTCAGGAAATGACAGATGCTGGCAAGGATGCGGAGAAAGGGGAACCCTCCTACACTGTTGGTGGGAATGCAAGCTGGTGCAACCACTCTGGAAAACAGCATGGAGGTTCCTCAAAATGTTGAAAATAGAGCTACCCTATGACCCAGCAATTGCACTCCTGGGTATTTACCCTAAAGATACAAACATAGTGATCTGAAGGGACCCGTGTACCCAAATGTTTATAGCAGTGATGTCTACAATAGCCAAACTATGGAAAGAACCTAGATGTCCATCAACAGATGAATGGATAAAGAAGATGTGGTATATATACACCATGGAATACTATGAAGCCATCAAAAGAAATGAAATCTTGCCATTTGCAACAATGTGGATGGAACTAGAGGGTATCATGCTTATTGAAATAAGTCAATCGGGGAAAGACAACTATCATATGATCTCCCTAATATGAGGATGTGGAGATGCAACATGGGGGGTTAGGGGGATAGGAGAAGAATAAATGAAACAAGATGGGATTGGGAGGGAGACAAACCATAAATGACTCTTAATCTCACAAAACAATCTGGGGGTTGCTGGGGGGAGGTGGGGTTGGGAGAGGGGGAGGGGGTTATGGACATTGGGGAGGGTATGTGCTATCGTGAGTGCTGTGAAGTGTGTAAACCTGGTGATTCACAGACCTGTACCCCTGGGGATAAAAATACATTATATGTTTATAAAAAAAAAAGAAAGAAAGGATGAATACCCAACTTTTGTAGCAACATGGATGGGACTGGAATTGATTATGCTGAGTGAAATAAGTCAAGCAGAGAGAGTCAAGTATCATATGGTTTCACTTATTTTTGGAGCATAACAAATGACATGGAGGACATAGGAAGATGGAGAGGAGAGGGAGGTTGAGGGAAATTGGAAGGGGAGGCGAATCATAAGAGACTATGGACTCTGAAAAACAACCTGAGGGTTTTGAAGGGGCGGGGGTGGGAGGTTGGTGTTGGGTAATAGGGAGGGCATGTATTGCATGGAGCACTGGGTGTTGTGCAAAAACAATGAATACTGTTACACTGAAAAAATAAATTAATTAATTAAAAAAAAAGAATTATGTAGTGTCCTTCTGTATCTCTGTATCTCAATCCTTTGGTACCTAATCTGTGATACTACACTGGACCTTTTAGGCATTACTCCTTTATAATGAGCATGGCATTAAGCACTGTCAGTAGAGGATGGTGGAGGGACACATCACAGAAGAAAAGGACTCCCCCCACCCCTGCCGCCATTCCCTTATGTTATGTTTTCACAAAATACTACTGTCACATGCTCTGCCAGTGGTGTGGGGATATAAAGACATTTGTTGGTGCTGTTCCCAGCCATGTGCCCTGTATACACTTTACTGTGTTGACCACCTTCCTACTGCCCTTCCAAAGCAGAGACTGCATGTTCCAGGCTTCACACCCGTGACTGCTCTCAGACTCCCCCTGCATGCCTGACCATCAGCCTTAGCTTGTTTGTGCCCAGCTTTAGCTCACTTGTCCAATGACTGTGAACCAGTCCTTTCCTTAATAACCCAATAAACTTTTTAACTATATAGTGGGCTACAACAATTTCTTCTATGAAGTACGACTTCTATTTGAGCAGAGGGCCCCCACCCCCTTCTAAGTTTGTTCTTCCTTAGGTCTGCTCCCTTAGCCTTTACCCTTTAGAGCTCTCTTTACTTCATATTTACTCTATCCTTGATTCGGAGGTAATAATTCTCTTTTTAAAGATTTTATTTATTTAACTGGGGTTGGGGAGAACACAGAGAGAGGGAACACAAGCAGCAGAGTGAGAGAGGGTGAAGCAGATTCCTCACTGAGCAGAGAGCGCAACGTGGGGCTTGATCCCAGGACCCAGGATCATGACTTGAGCTGAAGGCAGAAGCTTAATTGACTGAGTCACCCAGGTTTCCCAATAATTCTTTATATTAAACTTATATTGTTCAAATTGCTGTATCCTTTCAATCACTTCACTGAATTCAGACTGATAACACTGTTCTCCTGCTTCTGTTAGTTTCACCCTATATTCTCTTCATCTGATAGTCTCTTTGACAGCAAAGAGATTCTCTGAAGTTTCAGGCTTCAGATTAGGCCATTCCTCAGATCTGAGCCCTCCAATAAATTCCTGTTTCATACAGAGTATGTCAAGGAGGCATTTATTATTTGACTCTCCCAATACCCCTCTGACATCTATCCTTGCTATCGCTGGTACACTGGCTTCCTTGCTTTTCCTTGAAAACAGTACACCAAGATGCTATTACTTTAATATTTTGACACTACTATATGCCAGGCATATAGTGTCAAAAGTTTCAAGCAAAACTTGAAACGTTTTGCCCAAAGGTCCACAAGCTTCATTTCCCCTTATTCTTTTCTCAAATTTTCCTTCTCTGAGATGGTTCTTCCTGGACACTGTATATAAAAATAGCAGTTACTATACCTCCCCCCATCTTACACCACCCCAGCACATGCTCTCTCTAACCTTGATTTTCTTCATGATACTTAGACCTATATTTAAAAAAAAAATGTTGGCTTTAATAGCAATGCAAAGTAGAAATTTTATTTTCTATACTACTATTGCCCCAAGACCTAAATAATTCCTGGCACATAGTATGTGCTCAATACATATTTGTTGATGAGTGAGTTTACTTTGGAGATTATTTTTGGATGCCTTCAGGATGATAAAGACATAAACTATCATTTTGGCTCTTACCATAATGGGATCTGATTTATTTTTAGTTATATTTCATTTGAGGTTGAGGAAAATATTCTAGTCATATCCTTCTTTCTGATTGTAAGCATGGTTATGTACATTATGTGTTAACTTGTCCACTTTAAAAAAATCAACTTTACTGAATTATAATTGACAAATAAACTCAAAGATATTTAAAATTTTTTTATTTTTTACTTATTTATTTGACAGAGAGAGAGATCACAAGTAGACAGAGAGGCAGGCAGAGAGAGAGAGAGGGAAGCAGGCTCCCTGCTGAGCAGAGAGCCCGATGCGGGACTCGATCCCAGGACCCTGAGATCATAACCTGAGCCGAAGGCAGCGGCTTAACCCACTGAGCCACCCAGGCGCCCCCTCAAAGATATTTAAAGCATACTTTGTGTTGATTTGATATACATATACATTGTGGATGGATTCACCCCATCTAGTTAATTAACACACCCATCACCTCACTTTTTATTGTTGTTGAGAACATATAAGTTCTACTCTCTTAGCAAATTTTAATTCTACAACTCAGGGTTATCAGCTCATAGTCACCATGTTTTATATTAGACTCTCAGACACTGCTCATCTTATAAATGAACATTATTTGCTTTTACCAACTTCTTCTTCTTATGCCCAGTCCCTGCCCTGACAGCTCCTTTTTTTTTTTTTTTTGAAGAGTTTGGTTTTTCGGTTTTTTTTTTCTTTTTCTTTCTTTCTTTTTTTCTTTTGCTACCTTTAACTATGGGATATGCCATGTAGTCTTTGTCTTTCTCATCTACCTTATTTCACTTATTTTGCCCTCAAGGACCATCCAGGTTTCTGCAAATGTTGAGATTTCCTTGTTTCTTATGGCTGAATAATGCTCCATTATATAATATTCATATATTCCTTATCTACTCATCCATTGATAGGCACTTACGTTGTTTCCTTATCTTGGCTATTATGAATAATGCTTCAGTGAACATGGGAGTGCATATAACTCCTGATATCCTATTTTAATTTCCTTCATATATATATCCAGAAGAGGGATTGTTGGATCATGTGGTAGTTCTATTTGTAATTTCTTGAGAAACCTCCATACTGTTTACAACCTGTTTTAATCCAGGTGAAATTGGTAAGAAATAGCCTTAAAAATTTCACCTTTACATATTTAATTTTTTAATAGCTTGCTGTACATACTGCCCCTTTTTCTAATACATCTACAAAATGTCCTATTTCCATTGTAATGGTTGTTCAAAATATTTTATTTCTCTGATTTTTTGTTAAGTGAACCTAAGTATATTCAAAATCTTCTACCTGGGGAGGAGCAAGGTGGTGGGGAAGTAAGAAACCTAATATCATCAGTTCCTAGGAGTTCAGCTAGAGAGTTATCAAACCATTCTGAACATCTCCAAACTAAAAAGGAGATCGAAGAGAAGAAGAACAGCAATTCTAAGAACAGAAAAGCAACTACTTTCTGGAAGGCAGAACATTACGAGAAGTGAATGCAAGGTGACATATGGGAAGATAGACCATGGGGGGAGGGGCCAGGTCATGGCGAGGAGTAGAGCAGTGAAGCATAAAATCAGAACTTTAAGAAGTTTGCTCCACTGAGGGATGTGGCTTCAGAGGTTAAGCAGGGAGTAGAGCCCTCTCTGAGACAGTGTGATCTTAAGATCTGTGGGGTTACAAAAAGACTGAGGGTGTCTGAGTGTGGCAGAGCTGCTAGGAATCAGGGTGGGGAATCCAGCTGCAGAGAAGGAACCAAGGAGGGGGCTCTCAGCTCATGGTTTATTTTAAACCATGGTCTGAGGCATAGTCAGGCCACTGCTCTTCTAGTAGGGACTCCACAAGTGGCAGATCTACTTTCTCCTTCCTCCTCTGGAAGGAGCGGTGCAGGAGCACACTGCAGGAATCTGCTGGGTTTGGAAACTCCAAAGGGGACCATGCACAAGGGAAAGAAACACTAGCTACACACTGGGTAAGTATGGAATGAAGCCGGAGACCAGGGAGACAGGAGTGACTGACTGCTTTTCTCTCTGGGCGCACTGAGGAGTGGGGCTCTGAGTTCTTGGTTCTTCTGCAGCTGGAGATTGGGAGGCCAACATTTTCATTCCTGTCCTCCAAAGCTGTATGGAAAGCAATCAGGGAATAAGACCAAACCAAAGCAGATTACTTAGCTTGGCCCCTGGCAAGAACTGTGCAATTCTGCCTTAGGCAAAGAGCAAAGACTTTTGAGAATCACTCTACCAGGCCCCTCCCCCAGAAGATAAGAACAAGCATCCAAGAACAATTTCACTGATCAATGAGAACTCCAGAACTCCAGAGCTAGGGTAATACAACTCAGAATTCATGGCTTTTTCCCCATGATTCTTTAGTCTTTCAAAGTTTAATTTTTTTTTTTTTTTTGACAGACAGAGATCACAAGTAGACAGAGAGGCAGGCAGAGAGAGAGGAAGGGAAGCAGGCTCACTGCCCAGGAGCGAGCCTGATGTGGAGCTTGATCCCAGGACCCTGGGATCATGACCTGAGCCAAAGTCAGAGGCTTTAATCCATTGAGCCACACAGGCACCCCTCAAAATTAAATTTTTTATTTTATTTTCTTCTGATTCTATTTTCTTTTTTTTCTTTTTTTTTAGCGTATTATCACCTTTTTATTCAACATTGTGCTAGAGGTCTTAACTAATATAATAAGGCCAGAAAAAAATAAAATTCACAAGTACTATTAAAAAAAAGGAAAAAAATACTCATTTTCAAATGATATCATTGTCTATAGATAATTCAAAAGAATCTATAGATTTTTTTTTTTATAATAAACAAGAGTTTAACAAGATTATTTCCTAAAATCAATATAAAAACCAAAGGCATGGGGTGCCTGGGTGGCTCAGTCGGTTAAGCATCTGACTCTTGATTTCGGCTCAGGTCATGATCTCAGGGTTGTGGGATCCACCGCAGGTCTGGCTTCCTACTCAGCAAGGAGTCTAGGTATCTTCCTCTCCCTCTGTCCCTGCCCCCCACCCCAATCATGCTTACTCCTTCTCTATAAAATGAATAAATAAATCTTTAAAACAAAAAAAGAAAAATCAATGGCATGCCTATACTATAGTGACAACTGTAATTTATAATAAAATACCATTTAAAAACCATTAAATAGGGGTGGCTGTGTGGCTCAGTGGGTTAAAGCCTCTGCCTTCGGCTCAGGTCATGATCGCAGGGTCCTGGGATTGAGCCCCTCATTGGGCTCTCTGCTCAGCGAGGAGCCTGCTTCCCCCTCTCTCTCTGCCTACCTCTCTGCCTAGTTGGGATCTCTGTCTGTCAAATAAATAAATAAAAACCATTAAATATAAACTATACAGAAAAAAGCTAATAAAAGGTATAAAAGAATTTTATGAAGACAGTATGTTGAGAAAGTATACTGAGTATAGTATACTGAGATAGTATTGAAAGACGTTAAAGCAGATCAAAATAAAGGGAGCCATATTATGTATCCAAAATTGGAATTCTTAACAACATAGGAATATCAGTTCTCCCCAATATAATCTGCAGATTCCACGCATTCCAGTCAAAATCCCAATAGGAATTTTGGGAGAGGGGAAGGGCTCCTTTTAATGGAACTTGATGAGAGGAATCTAAAATAAAGAACAAACAAAATTACAGAGCACTCTTGAGAGAGAAGATGAAGGTGGGAGACTTGTCCTACTAAGTATCAGCATGCACAAGAAACATCAAATGGGGAGAGGAGTCAAGATGGCGGAGAAGTAGCAGGCTGAGACTACATCAGGTAGCAGGAGATCAGCTCAATAGCTTATCTAAACATTGCAAACACCTACAAATCCCACAGAAGATCGAAGAGAAGAAGAGCAGCAATTCTAGAAACAGAAAATCAACCACTTTCTGAAAGGTAGGACTGGTGGAGAAGTGAATCTAAAACGACGGGAAGATAGACAGCGGGGGGAGGGGCCGGCTCCCGGCAAGCGGCGGAGGAACGGAGCACAAAATCAGGACTTTTGGGCTATGGACATTGGGGAGGGGAGGCGAACCATAAGAGACTATGTACTCTGAAAAACAACCTGAGGGTTTTGAAGGGTCAGGGGTGGGAGGTTGGGGCAACCTGAGGGTTTTGAAGGGTCAGGGGTGGGAGGCTGGGGGAACAGGTGGTGGGTAATGGGGAGGGCACGTTTTGCATGGAGCACTGGGTGTTGTGCAAAAAGAATGAATACTGTTACACTGAAAAAATAAATAAAATGAAAAAAAAAATGAAAAAAAAAAAAAAAGTCTGTTCCACTGAGGGACATTGCTCCAGAGGCTAAACCGGGGTGAAGCCCATGCGGGGTCAGCGTGGCCCCAGGTCCCGCAGGGTCACAGAAGGATTGGGGGTGTTGGAGTGTCGCAGAGCTCACAGGTATTAGAACGGAGAAGCCAGCTGCCTCTGATTCTATTTTCTTAAATTTTTCCTCTTTCCTATTTTAAACATTTTAAGGGGTGGGAGGTTGGGGGAACAGGTGGTGGGTAATGGGGAGGGCACGTTTTGCATGGAGCACTGGGTGTTGTGCAAAAAGAATGAATACTGTTATGCTGAAAAAATAAATAAAATGGGAAAAAAATACCTTTTTAAAAATATTTTTAAATTTTCATTGTTATAGACATAGTCTATCCCTTCGTTGGATTTAGCTTTATTTTTTGTATACATATAGGGTTTTCTTTCTTTAAGATTTTGGGATACAGTTTCTTCTAACAGATCAAAATATACCCAAAATCTAGTGCAAGGCTTTGTTCTAGTCTCCAGCCTGATCATGTCTTTCCTTTTTTTTTTTTCCTTTTACCAAATTCTTAGTAATTCCTTTTCTAGAATCTTTTTTTAAATTTTCATGTTTATAGTCATATCCATCCCTTCATTGTTTTACCATTATTTTTGTATATATATAAGTTTATCTTTCTTTAAAATTTTGGGAGGCAGTTTCTTCTAACAGAACAAGATACACCCAAAATCAAGTGTGGCTCTATGTTACCATTATTTTTGTATATATATAAGTTTATCTTTCTTTAAAATTTTGGGAGGCAGTTTCTTCTAACAGAACAAGATACACCCAAAATCAAGTGTGGCTCTATGATATTCACCAGTCTAATATATATTAGACTGGTGTGTGTATATATATATATATTTTTTTTTTCCCCTCCTTAATTCTTGCCCACCTCCCCCCTCTCCCCACTGCCTCTGCTTTTGGGTCTCTTCCAATTTTGTTAGTGTATATTTTTTCTGGGGTCAGTGCTACTCTTTTAGTATTTTGTTCTCTCATTCATCCATTCTTATCTGGATAAATGACAAGGTGGAAAAACTCACCTCAAAAAAAGAACAAGAGGCAGTACCAATGGCTAGGGACCTAATCAGTATGTTCATTAATAAGATGTCAGATCTAGAGTTCAGAATGATTCAGAATGATGATTATCAAGGTGCTAGATGGCCTCAAAAAAAGCATGGAAGATACTAGAGAATCCTCTTCTGGAGAAATAAAATCCCTTTTTGGAGAAATAAAAGAACTGAAATCTAACCAAATTGAAATTTTAAAAAGCTATTAATAAGGTGCAATAAAAAATGGAAGCTCTTACTGCTAAATGAGGCAGAAGAGAGAATTAGTGATATAGAAGACCAAATGATTAGAATAAAAATAGCTGGGAAAAAGAGAAACAAACAATTACTGGACCATGAGGGGAGATTTTGAGAAATAAGTGATACCATAAGATGAAACATTATTAGGATAATTGGGATCCCAGAAAAAGAAGAAAGAGAGGGGAAAAAGGTATATTGGAACAAATTATAGCAGAGAATTACCCTAATTTGGTGAAGGAAACAAGTATCAAAATCCAGGAGGCAAAGAGAACCCCATAAAAAAAAAAATTAGGTCCACACCTCATCATCTAATAATAAAACTTACAAGTCTCTGTGACAAAGATAAAATCCTGAAAGCAGCTCAGCACAAGAGCTTTGTAACATACAATGGTAGAAATATTATATTGGCAGCAGACCTATTCACACAGACCTGGGAGGCCATAAAGCACTGGCATGATATATTCACATCACTAAATGAGAAAAATATGCAACCAAGAATACTCTGTCCAGCTAGACTGTCATTTAAAATAAAAGGAGAGGGCTCCTGGGTAGCTCATTTGGTTAAGCCACTGCCTTTGACTCAAGTCATGATCCCAGGGTCCTGAGCATATTGGGCTTCACCTGCTCTGCAGGGTACCTGCTTCACCCTCTCCCTCTGCCTTGCCCTCTGCTTGTGCTCTCTCTCTCTCTCTTTCTCTCTCTCTGTCATATGAATAAATAAAATCCTAAAAAAAAAAAAAAATAGAAGGAGAGATAAAAAGCTTCCAGGACAAACAGAAACTAAAAGAATTTGCAAACACCAAATCAGCCCTACAGGAAATATTGAAAGGAATCCTCTAAGAAAAGAGAGAGCCTAAAAGTAACAGACCTTAAATGCACAGAGACAACAGACAATATACAGTAATGGTCATCTTACAGGCAATACAATGGTACTAAATTCATATCTTTCAATAGTTACCCTGAATGTAAATGAGCCAAATGCCCCCAATCAAAAGACACAGGGTATCAGGATGGATTAAAAAAAAAAAAACAAAACAAAAACCAAGACTTATTGATATGCTGTCTGCAAGAAACTAATTTTAGACCCAAAGACACCTCCAGATTTAAAGTGATGGGATTGAAAACAATTTACAATGCTAATGGACATCAAAAGAAAGCTGGGATAGCAATCCTTATATCAGATAAATTAGACTTTAAGCCAAAGACTATAATAAGAGATGAGGAAGGACACTATATCATACTCAAAGTGTCTGTCCAACAAGAAGATCTAACAATTTTAAATATCTATTCCCCTAAAATGGCAGCAGCCAACAATATAAACCAATTAATAATAAAATCAAAGAAATACATCAACAATAATACAATAATGGTAAGGGACTTTAACTCTCTCTTCACTGAAATGGACAGATCATCTAAGCAAAAAGATCAACAAGGCAATAAAGGCTTTAAATGACATACTGGACCAGATGGACATCATTGATATATTCAGAATATTCCATCCCAAAGCAACAGAATATACATTCGTCTCCAGTTAATATGGCACATTCTCCAAATAGATCAGGTCATGGGTCACAATTCAGGGCTCAACTGGTACCAAAGAATGGGATCATTCCCTTCATATTTTCAGACCACAATCTTTGAAATTAGAACTCAACCATAAGAGGAAAGTTGGAAAGAACTCAAATACATGGAGGCATATTTGAGCATCCTACTAAAGAATGAATGAGTCAATCAGGAGATTAAAGAAAAAATTTTTAAAATCATGGAAGCAAATGAAAATGAAAGCACAACTGCTCAAAATCTTTAGGGCACAACATAGGTGGTCCTGAGAGGAAAGTATATAGCAATGCAAGCCTTTCTCAAGAAACAAGAAAGGTCTCAAATACACAACCTAACCCTACACCTAGAGGAGCTGGAGAAAGAACACCAAAGAAAGCCTAAACTCAGCAAGAGAAGAGAAATAATAAAGATCAGAGCAGAAATCAGTGAAATAGAACAAAGAACAGTAGAACAGATCAACAAAACTAGGAGCTAGTTCTTTCAAAGAATTAATAAGACTGATAAACCCCTGGCCAGACTTATCAAAAAGAAAAGAGAAAGGATCCAAATTAATAAAATCATGAAAGAAAAAGGACAGATCACAACCCACATCAAAGAAATACAAACAATTAAAAGCAACTATAAGCAATTATAAGCAACTATAACCAGCAAATGAGACATATGAACTAACAAAACTGAACCAGGAAGAAATAGAAAACCTGAACAGATCCATAACCACTAAGGAGATGGAAGCAGTTATTAAAAATCTCCCAGAAATAAGAGCCCTCAGCCAGATAGTTTCCCAGGGGAATTTTACCAAACGTTCAAGGATTAATACCTACTTTCCTGAAACTTTTCCAAAAAAGTAGAAGTAGAAGGAAAACTTCCAAATTCATTTTATGAGGCCATTATTTCTTTGATCCTAAAACCAAAGACCCCATCAAAAGGAGAATTACAGTCTGATATCCTTGATGAACACGGATGAAAAATTCTCACCAAAATACTAGCCAATAGGATCCAACAGTACAATTAAAGGATTATTCACCACAACCAAGTGGGATTTATTCCTAGGCTACAAGGTTGGTTTAAAAATCTGCAAATCAATCAATGTGATACAATACATTAATAAAAAAGAAGAAGAACCACATGGTACTCTCAAGAGATGCTGAAAAAGCATTTGACAAAGAACAGCATCCTTTCTCGATCAAAACTCTTCACAGTGTAGGGATAGAGACGACATACCTCAATATCATCAAAGCCATCTATGAAAAGCCCACAGTGAATATCATTCTCAGTGGTGAAAAACTGAAAGCTTTTCCCCTAAGGTCAGGAATAGGACAGGAATAGGACAGGGATGTCCACTATCACCACTACTTTTCAACATAGTGCTAGAAGTCCTAGCCTCAGTAATCAGATAACACAAAGAAATAAAAGGCATCTGAATCAGCAAAGAAGAAGTCAAACTCTCATTCTTTGCCAATGATATGATACTTTCCATGAAAAACCCAAATGACTCCATCCCAAGACTGCTAGAACTCATGCAAGCATTCAGTAAAGTGTCAGGATATAAAATTGATGCACAGAAATCAGTTTCATTTCTATAAACCAACAGCAAGTCAGAAGAAAAAAATTAAGGAGTTGATCCCATTTACAACTGCACCCAAAACCATAAGATACCTAGAAATAAACCTAAGTGTAGAGGCAAAGAATCTGTACTCAAAAAACTTTAAATTAATCATGAAAGAAATGGAGGAACACACAAAGAAATGGAAAAACATCCCATGCTTATGGATTGGAAGAACAAATATTGTGAAAATGCCTATGCTACCTAAAGCAACCTACACATTTAATGCAATCCGTATCAGAATACCATAAATTTTTTCAAGGAAATGGAACAAATAATCCTAAAATTTATATAGAACTAGAAAAGCCCCTGAATAGCCAGAGGAATGTTGAAAAAGGAAACTTTAGTGGCAGTATTACAATTCTAGACTTAAGCTCTATTACAAAGCTGTAAACATCAAGCCAATATGGCACTGGCACAAACACAGACAAATAGATCAATGGAACATAACAGAGAGCCCAGAAATGAACCCTCAACTCTATGGTCAACTAATCTTTGACAAAGCAGGAAAGAATGTCCAATGGAAAAAAGTCTCTTCAACAAATGGCTTTGGGAAAATTGGACAGCCAACATGCAGAAGAATGAAATTGGACTACTTCTTTACATGACACACAAGAATAGACTCAAAATGGATGAAAGACCTCCATGTGAGACAGGAATCCATCAAAATCCTTGAGAAGAGCACAGGCAGCAACCTCTTTGACCTCAGCCAAAACAACTTCTTCCTAGAAACATAAACCAAAGGCAAGGGAATCAAGGGCAAAAAATGAACTATTGGGACTTCTTCAATATCAAACGTTTTTGCACAGCAAAGGAAACAGTCAGCAAAACCAAAAGACAACCAACACAATGGGAGAAGATATTTGCAAATGACAAATCAGATAAAGGGCTAATATCCAAAACCTATAAAGCACTTATCAAACTAACACCCAAAGAAAAAATAATCCCATCAATAAATGGACAGAAGACATGAACAGACATTTCTGCAAAGAAGGCATCAAAATGGCCAACAGACATATGAAAAAGTGTTCAACATCTCTCGGCATCAGGAAACTAAAAATCAAATTCACAGTGAGATACCACCTCATACCAGTCAGAATAACTAAAATTAACAAATCAGGAAAGGACAGGTGTTGGTGAGGATGTGGAGAATGGGGAACCCTCTTACACTGTGGTGGGAATGCAAGCTAGTGCAGCAACTCTGGAAAACAGTATGCATGTTCTTCAAAAAGTTGAAAATAGAGCTACCAGCTACAACCTATGACCCAGCAATCACACTACTGGGTATTCACCCTAAAGATACAAATGTATTAATCTGAAGGGGCAATTGCACATAAATTTTATAGTAGCAATGTCCACAATATCCAAGCTATGGAAGGAACGTAGATGTCCATCAGCAGATGAATGGATAAAGAAGACATGGTATATAAACACAATGGAATATCATGCAGCCATGAAAAACACCCATGAAATCCTGCCATTTGCAAAGACATGGATGGAAGTAGAGGGTATTATGCTAAGTGAAAAAAGTCAGAGAAAGACAATTATCATATGATATCTCTGATATAAGGAATTTGAAAGTCATGGTGGGGTGTCATGGGAGGCTGGGAGGGGAAAAAAAATAAAACAAGATGGGATAGGGGAGGGAGATAAACCATAAGAGACTCTTAATCTCAGGAAACAAACTGAGGGTTGCTGGTCAGAGACGGGGGAGTTATGGACATTGGGGTTGGTATGTGCTATGTTGAGTGTTGTGAATTGTTCAAGACTGATGATTCATAGACCTGTACTCCTGAAGCAAATAATATATTATATGTTAATTTTTAAAAATCTACCTAATTTTTATGTTTTGGAATAAACCAATGTTAAGGTCACATGGTTTCATGTCAGTCTCCTCATGTTTATGCATTCTTATGTCTTCTGAACTTCACTTTTTGTAAATTATGGATCTTCAAGCCTATAAAGAAGGACACTAACTTAATTTCCCCTTCTAT
Organism: Meles meles; assembly: GCF_922984935.1. Lineage (NCBI taxonomy): Eukaryota > Metazoa > Chordata > Mammalia > Carnivora > Mustelidae > Meles > Meles meles. Next base: position 112,129,534 of record NC_060069.1, on the reverse strand, counting down.
ATTTAAATGTAGGAAATTGGTTTATGTCAGCAGCAGGGGCACATATATAAACTGTGTTTTTTTTTTTTTTTTCTAGCTATGTTCATCTTCTCAGGAAAAAAAAAAAAAAAAAAAAAAAAAAGGAAAACTTACATAGTGCCCTGAAGAAATTTATAATTTTTTGCTGTGAAAAATACAACATTCAAGAATGAATTTTCTTTTTTGTGATTCTTAAGAAATATTTCTGGGATGTCTGAATGACAGCTTCCGAAGGTTATTTTTTTCACTGGTGATTCCAGTTCAGACAGAATAAGACCCAAGAAAGATGTTAGAGGCAAGGTAATTAAATAAAGGGAAGAACAATAGTGCTGGGCAATAGAATGGGAAAACAATCAAGTTCCAAAATGTTTCTTAAGGCAATAGGAAAATTTATTCTGCTAAGATCAGTTTTGATAACCCCAGCCTCCTTGATTTACTGATAATATAGAGACCCTGAATTTGAGGGAAGAGCCAGTATCCTTGCAGGCAACTCTGGTTAAACTGTTACATGGAATTTTTTCACTGCAATTAATAATGCCAGCATTTTGCAAATAATTATACAAATCTATCTAACAGTGACCTATATTAGAGTTAGAAGTGTTATAATTATTGTCAAGTCTTTTAGTAGCAAAAACTTAGATAATTTGAACATTTATTGTTAAAATGAAGTGCTTCAGTAAAATGCACTATTCAGGAGAACTTCAGGTGAACACAGTTGGATGTGAAAAATATGCAATCATATAATTTTAATTGATTGGAGTCTTAAAAGTTAGAGTTTGCAAAATGAATCTTTTCTGCTTTCTCATTTTGTTTACATAGGTAAATATATCATTTCTGTGACATTTATCAGCAAGTGATAACTGTATGCATTTTGATTATTCAATCTAACAAGATTTTGGATATATAGAGTGAAGTACACAATTAATTTATGACTATTCAGAAAATTCAAAATTGAAGCACATATGAACTTAACAAAAATTATAGAGAAGAAATTGTCTAATTTGTAACTGAAGTAGTGTTCAGTCTTAGTGAGACTGAAGGGCATGCAATTGCAATTCAGGATAAGTTGATTGCCACTAAAAATAATAGCAAGTATATAATGAGAATAAACTTCCTTGATGAAATAAGCAGATGGTACATAGTGTCTAACAAGGGAACAGAACATATAATTGGATGATATATTGTGTTTCTTGTAGATTAGGTGAACGTGCACAAAAGCGTTACTATCATACCCATCAGAATTGGATTTCAGCTACAAATTCTTAAACAGGTTAATACTTTAATACAGATTAAAAATAAGAAGAGAAGCATTAGTTCAAAACTCTTCTAAAAAGGAATAGAAAAAATATTGTAATTATTGGCAAGTCATTCCACAATGAAGAATTGTTAAATTCTTCACATTGTGGAATGTGAATTGTGAATCCAAATTGTTCTCGTATATTCCAGCAATGAAGTATGGGTTGAGAAGTTATTTAAGCACTTGGAAATGACTTGGAAATGACAAAGGAACTCAATTTTAGAGCCATTGACTAGGAAGGAAGTTGGAAAGCTTACTATTAATCTTTTGCCTTGTGTATGTATGTGTGTATAAGTATGTTGGACAAGATAAGTACATAAATAGAAGTATTTTTTCATGCTTAAAAATATTTTGCCCATCACAAAATACTAGATTGTTCAGAAATTTAGATACAAATTTGGAAACTATATAGGTATCTAGATACTTGATTTTATTTTACTTTTTTGCACTTTTTAGAGAATAAGATATTATTGACAACATTCTCCAGAGCTACTCATGAGGAAATCTTAAAGATCTGAGTGGATTATTCTAATGCAGTCACCAAGGAGGGATTTCATTAAAGCTTTACTATATTCAAAGCATTTCTATCAAATTCTTGAAGATCAGTACTTAAATGTGTATCAACTAAAATAATGTGGGCTTAAATTAAAATCCAAAAAGTTGTCATTAATTACTTTAAAATGTTCAGTTACTCAAAGATCTGTTAACTGTGAGGTTGTAGAGATTCCTTCTCTAGATGTCATTAGGAAACGTAGAAATGATTATATATTGTGCATAGTAGATCAAACATTGTCCTTACATTTATAAAATTTAGTTCTGCTTAAGTCATACAGAAATAATTTTGTGTAAATATCAAATAATAAAATATCTTTCATTAAAATTTTATTACATTTTCCAAGATACCATTTAGAACTTTCAATGTACATTGAAATATGTTTGCACGGAGTACTCCAGAGAACATAGGACTACACCTTTGGTTTTAGGAGCATCACCGGCACTGAGATTAGCAGTCTTATGGTGAGCACTGAGAAAAGTAGGCTGATAGGCAGTGTGAATGATAGGCTTCACTGAAACTGACAATCAAGAAAGGAAAAAAGTCGTGGGTATCACAGATAAACAGAGAAAATTGTTTCGTGAGCTCATAGGAAATAGCATTTTTATAGTCTTTTGTATTAGAATTGTTTGCAGTGGGGGGCACCTGGGTGGCTCAGTTGGTTAAGTGGTTGCCTTCAGCTCAGGTCATGATTCCAGGGTCCTGGGATCAAGCCCTGCATCAGGCTTCCTGCTCAGCAGAGAGCCTGCTTCTCTCTCTCTCTCTTTGCCTGCCGCTCTGCTTACTCATGCTCTCTATCTATCTCTCTGTCAAATAAATAAATAAAATCTTTAAAAAAGAAATTATTTAAAAAAAAAATTTGCAGTGAGGTAGAGGAAGGATGTTAAATAAAGATTCTAAGTCTCATTCCCAGAAATTCTGAGTCAGACTTCACACTTGTCCTGTAATAAAATACTGTCAAGGTACATATGATAGGAGATTAAATAATTGATCTTATTTGCTCCTACTGGATTCACACCATTTTTATGGGCTCTCCATGGGCTTGGCTCATAGACATTGAGCTTAGCCATTTGACCTGTTTTGGTCAATGGGATATGGTACTTCTGGGACTTAAGAAACCTCATGTGTTTCTGGTTGCCCACTTGCACTGCCATCTACATGAGAAGATTAACTCATGGACAGTAATTTTATAGAAAGTTGTTTTACTGAAAGTAGCAAATATTACTAGATCTCTTTTAACAGTTATTTTGACATTCATTTCCAATGTGGAGATACAATTTTTATCTTTAATCTGCCCAGTATTTTCTGAAATAAGTTTATTCTTACAACCATCCCTTGGGTAAATGCTGCCCCATCAGTTGGGATCCCAGAATAAACATATGCACAGCAGTGCAAGTCTAGTTAATGCACAGACCAGGAGCAATAAAAACTCCTCAGCTGCTGCAACCTGATGCTCACTCACCCAGGCAAGCCTGTTCTAGATCAACAGAACTCTTCCAACAGACCCATGGGCTTATGAGAATAAATGATTATTACTTTAAGATGCAAAGTTTTGGGGTGGTTGATCATACATTTTTGTTGTGGCAATAGTTTATTGATATTTTTGTGACAGCATATATTTTCATAACATTTCTAATGTAACAATGCAAGTAACAATGACAATGAAAAACAAATCTCAAAGAATTCTATGAGAAAAACAAAAAACAAAAAACAAAAAACACTTTTAATCCTACCCTCACTCAGGCATATTTGGATTAGCTGAGTAGCTTTGTTTCAGGTTGCAAGTTGGTTTCAGATCACTTCCAACTGTCTCTCAATCTGGAAACAGGGCATGATCTTTTCCTGGTAGAGGACAAAAGGGGAAGAAGGATGCCAAACATGAAAACACTAGTACATCTTTGATGTTTGTTCACTTTCCTTATGTCAAGCAATTCATGTGGCCATTCTCAATGTTGGGGAGAGTGGAAGGAAGTACAGGAAGTGCTGTAAGCCAGAAGGGGATAGGGAAGGAAGTAAATATTTACAAAATAATCATCACATCATACGTTACTTGTATTAATCTCTGTGTTGAGGTTTCAAGGCAAAGGCTGATGAAGACAGGATATCAGAGTCCATGATTTTCAACTTTTTTTTCTAACTTCTTAAAAGTATATAGAGCTGATGTTCTTCAAGGAGGTCTTATTTTCAGAAAGGGACACCCTTGCCAAGAATGAAGTTCTGAATGTTTTAGCCTATTCAGGAATGTTTCTCTTTTCAAAATTCCATGGAAATCCTTCCTGACTCAGGGCAACATTCTTTTCTGTAGCATTATAGACCTGATGTTAATTATCACCCTTTTTTTTCTTATATTTCTTCTCTGTATTACCTATTCTTAAATACTGAAATGTTGCAACCCCATCAGGATCCCAAACTTTGATTTTAGCAGGGATTATTTTGGAAATATAAATGTAAATGCCTATCTTTGTTGAATCACAAGTTCTCTGAAGGCAGAGAAAATATATTGCTCATCTTTCACCCCCAATATCTGGCTCACTCACTGGCCTTCTGTAATTGAACATTGATTGAGATCCACTTCTCTGAGAGAAATAACTACTCCTGTCACAAAAACACTCCCCTCTTAAAGTTCAAAGAAACTACATGAGCACACTGTTTTTGATAATAATTAGAGTAAAATCAATTCCAACACACAGTCTCTGGATATTATATACAATTATTTTTAAAATTATTTGATTATTTGATTGTATTTATTTATAACTGCTAAACTAATTAATTCAAATGTTTGTGTTATTGAACCTAACAATAAGATTCACTCTTCTACATTACCTCCACATTCACCTTTTTATGATGGAATTTATCTATAATCCCTCTGTCTTGGGACATAATGAATATTTAGTCCTTGTCTTTGCCTTATACATGACCTCATCTGATTTCTCCCTTAGTTTTTTCTTCACCTACTCTCAAATTCCAGCTATTGAAATTTCTTTTTTAAATTCTAATTCAGGGGTTATTTTCAATGTCATGTTCTATTGCTGACTACTGTCACAGACTGCCCTGTGCAAATGCCTGACCTTCTAAAGACAATCATGGCTCTCCCTTTCATCCTAAATATCCTCAGAGAGCTCTTTTATAATATGTTTATTGAGTATCCCTTAAAAATAACATAAAATTCTTAGAGAAAGATGGCAGGGCAGTAGAAGGACCTTAGCATCATCTTGTCCCATGAACATAACTAGACTATCAAATCATCCTATATACCTCATAAATTATCCTGAGGACTGACAGAACAAACTTTGCAACTAAAGGAAGAGAAAGGGTCACTTCGAAGAAGTTAGAAAGTGCAGAGACTGGGTTTAGGGAGGAAGCAGATCACAGGAGCTGTGGAGGGTAGGGAGCCATGGTCACATAGAAGGGCAAGAGAAAAAGGAGCACACAGTGGAACACAAAAAATCAAAGGGTAATTTCATGAGTTCTTGCAACCAATAGGGCTTAAGCCTGGAGTCTTTGTCAGTGGGGCTGGTTGGGATAGAACCCTGAGGATATTGTGTTGCTTCTGGAGAGAGGACAGATAAATAACCTAGAGATACATAGCATGGAAAAGTGAACTGAAAAATTCTTGGGCCACAGTGGGGAGAGATTACTCACTTTTCTCAGAGTATATGTCCTCTCTGCTTTTCTCAGTTTACCCCTGATGCTACCTGCCTAACTTGCTTACACCAAGCCCCACAACCCTGTGCTCTGGCAGGACTTCACTTCTCAAGTTTGCCTTTGTCTCAGTATAGTGGGTCCTTCCCCCAAAATTCCACCACAAACCTCTGCCCAAACCACTGTTTGGATGACCAAACAGAATGTTCTGCACAACCTCAGTTCTAATGGAGTTGGTGTCAGGTCTCCTTTCACAAGCAGACCAGAATACACCTAATTAAAATTTGCCACATTCAGGCCAATACTTCCTAGAGCAGTCAAGGAGAGCCTCTGCATATAACTGGCCTAAAGGATAAAGCAGCCAAAACACAACAGCTGAGCAAACAGAGTACACACTGAAGACACTCCCTGAAGTGCCAGGCTCTGTGCACTACATGACCTCTTCTGAAGGCTTTCTAACACAGTGAAGGAAGAGACTTAGACAATGTTAAGACAGGAATGTATTCTAAGTGAAAACAAGATAAGGCCATGGCCAAAGATCTAGGCAAAACAGATATAAGTAACATGCTTGATGGGAAATTTAAAAGAATAATCATAAGGATACTCACTGGACTTGAGAAAAGAACAGAAGACATTCAGTGGGACACTTACCACAGAGAGAAAATTTTATAAAGAATCAGAAATGAAAAAATGCAATAAAAGAGAGTGAAAACAGGTTTGATGTATGGACAGCAGGCTGGAAGAAGCAAAGGAACAAATTACTGACCTAGAAGGCAAAATAATGGAAAATAATGAAGCTGAAGAAAAAAAGAATTATGCAACAAGAGAATGGCCTTAGTACGACTTCATCAAACATAATAAAATTCATATTACAGGAGTTTCAGAAGATGAAGAAAGAAAAAAAGGGGGCAGAAAATTTATTTTATGAACTAATAGCAGAAGACTTCCCTAATCTGAGAAAGAAAACATCCAGATCCAGGGGGAACAGAGAACTCCCATTAAAATCAATAAAAGCAGGCCATCACCAAGACATATTGTAATTAAATTTGAAAAATATAGTGATAAAGAAAGTCTTAAAAGCAGAAAGACAAAAGAAGTTATTAACTTACGAGAGAAAACCCATAAGGCTAGCTGGAGATGTCTGAACGGCATCTAGACAAGCCAGAAGAACTGACATGATATATTCAAAGTGAATAGGAAAAATCTGTAGGCAAGAAAAGTCTATTCAGCAAGGCTATGATCATTCAGAATACAAGGGGAGATAGAATTTCCCAGATGAATAAAAACTAAATGAGTTCATGACCACTAAAGCAGCCCTGTAAGAAATATTAAGGGGGACTCTTTGAGTATAAAGGAGATACCAAAAGTCTGTCCTCCAAAAGAAAGGATCAGAGAAAGTCTCCAAAAACAATGACAAAACAACAAAATGACAATAGATATATATCTATCAGTAATTATTTTCTAATGTAAAAGAACTAACCACTCTAATCAAAAGACACAGGTGTCAGAATGGGAAAAAACAAAACAAAACAAAATGAAAACAAGACTCATCTCTATGCTGCTTATAAGAGACTCATTTTGGACTTAAAGACACATGCACATTGAAAGTGAGGTGGTGGAGAAATATTTATCACACAAATGGATGTCAAAAGAAATCCAGAGTAGCAATACTTGTATCAGACAGAGTAGACTTTAAAACAAAGATTGTAACAAGAGACAAAGAAAGGCAGTATTTAATAATAAAGCAGACAATTCAACAAGAAGATCAAACAATTGTAAATAGTCATGCACCCAACTTGGGAGCATCCAAATATACAAAATAATAATAAACATGAAGGAACAAATTGATAATAACACAATAACAATAGAGGACTTTAATACCCCACTTACATCAGTGGACAGAACACCTAAACAGAAATAAGCAAGGAAACAATGATTTTGAATGACACACTGGAACAAATAGATTTAACAGATATATTCAGAATATTCCACTCTAAAATAATAGAATACACATTCTTTTCGAGTACACATGGAACATTTTCCAGAACAGTTCACATATTAGGTCACAAAACAGGCCTCAACAAACATAAGAAGACTGAAATCATACCATGTGCCATTTCTGACCACAACACTATGAAACTCAAAGTCAACCACAAGAAAAAAAATTTTTTTTTTTTTTGGAAAGACCACAAATACATGGAGGTTAAATAACACACTACTAAACAATGAATGAGTTAACCAGGAAATCAAAGAAGAAATTGAAAAGAAATACATGTAAATAAGGGAAAATTAAAACATGATGGTCCAAAATCTCTGGGATGCAGCAGAAGCGTTCTAGAGGGAAGTATATAGCAATACAGGCCTACATCAAGAAGCAAGAAAAATCTCAAATAAACAACCTAATCTTACACCTAAAGGAACTAAAAACAACAACAACAAATGAAGCCTATAGCCAGCAGAAGAGAGGAAATAATAAAGATTAGAACAGAAATTATTGATATAGTAACAAGAAAAAATAATACAATAGATCAATGAAATTAGGAGCTGTTACTTTGAAATAATTTTAAAAAAATTGATAAACCTCTAGCCAGACTTATGAGAAAATAAAGGACCCAAATAAATAAAATCACAAATGAGAGAAAAGAAATGGCAACCAATACCACAAAAATATAATTAACTAGAATATCATGAAAAATTGTATGCCAACAAACCACATAATCTGGAAGAAATGTATACGTCTCTAGAAAAATATAAATACCAAAACTGAAATGGGAGGAAACAGAAAACTTGAATAGACCAATAATGAGCAAAGAAATCAAATCAGTAATCAAAAATCTCCCAACAAACAAAGTCCAGAGCCATATAGCTTCCCAGAAGAATTCTAAACATTTAAAGAAGAGTTAATACCTGTTCTCCTCAAATTATTCCAAAAATTAGAAAAGGAAAGAAAACTTCAACACTCATTCTATGATGGAAGCATTACCTTGATACCAAAACCAGATCAAGACTCCACTAAACAAGAAAACTAGAGGCCAATATCCCTTATGAACATGGATAAAAAAATTCTCAATGTAATAATAACAAGGTGAATCCAACATTAAAAAAATCATTCACCACGATCAAGTGGGGATTTATTCTTGGGTTGCAAGGGTGGTTCAATATTCACAAGTCAATAAACATGATACACCGCATTAATAAAAGAAAGAATAAGCCAGGGGAGTCAAGATGGCGGGGAAGTAGGAGGAGGCACCGTTTCAACCTGTACCCTAAAGTGAGCTGATTACCTACCAAAGAACTCCGACCACCCATGAAATCAGCCTGAGATCAGAATTATACACGTCTGGATCTCTACAGGAGCAGAAGATGCCAGTGGCAGCTAAAGCAGACTGGGAGCTTCGGACTGATATCAGAAGATAAACAAAAGGGGGAGGGAGCCACCAGAGGTGACTGATTGGAAAGTTATACCCCAATACAAGAGTGCCCTGCGTCTGGGGACCAGCATTAATTTGGAGTCTGGTTGAAAGCACTCAAAAAACAAAGAGCAAAGGATCGCGGGGGGTAATAGTGGGAACCTGGGCAGTTAGGGTCAGGGACCTAAGTCCCTGGACCCAGGACAGCCTCCCCTGGCGCTGAGCCAGAGAGAGTGCGGCGGAGAAATCAGGTCTCCGTCCCTGAGCCGCCAGTGCACCTGAATGCCAGCACGCCGGAGAACGAGTGGGGTCTGGCTCCCGTGAGGGGCTGGGAGTCTGGCCATACGGCAGTCAATCCTGAAACGCGCGCGTCCCACACCCTCCCTTGGGATACGTGCTCATAGGCGCTAGCCTGGAGCTCTGGCATCCGGAAAAACCAGACATTCCCAGCCCGGGACAGCGGGAAAATCTCAGTGTGCGATCTCTGCTCGGAACCTCTCTGGCGGTCTGGAGCTGCCCAGACAGCCACCGCTGCCCTGGTTTGGGGTACAATGAGGAGCTCCTGCATCCCCAGGGACAGTGACTCAGAACTGACTCTGCCAGCAGCTCTTGCAAAACATTCTGAGGCTTCTCTCTAAGAGAGAGTTCGGGGTGTAGTTTGCTCTCCTCTAAACCTCCAAAAACCATCAAAAGCTGTCAAGGCGAGAGAAAGCAGATGAAAGAACATAAAACCCCCCAGAGAACAAAAGCCTGAAAAAAAAGTTTCCTCAGAGCCCATCCCATTGAGAGGAGCGGGAGGACCTAACTCAGGGAACATCATTGTCTGAAAACCCACGTGGCAGGCACCTCCCCCAGAAAACCAACCAGGAAGGAAGAAAAAAAAAAAAAAAAAGACTACAAGAGAACAACCACCACTACTTCATAAATACAACTTTTATTTTTAACTCTTTACCAATATTCTGGTTCTTTTTTTTTATACATACAGATAATTTTTTAACCTATTTACCACCACACTGAGATGTCCAGTACATCAAATTCTTTAATAACCTTCTAACCTGAACTTTTTGATACATACACCCATGGTTTTCTTTTGCTTTTCTATTTTTTTAAATTCTTTTTTAATTTTAACTTAGTTTAGTCCAGTTTATTCTTTTTTATTTTTTATTTTCTACTATACATATAGAGTTAAATTTCAAGGTAATCCCCTTTCCCCAATCAATGCTACCCCTATAGGCAAACCAGTTTCTAATCCCCCTGTAACTTAGGAAAGTTGAGTCCCTTAACAAAAACATCAAGATACATTCAGGAAGAATCAAAATAAACTTCCTCACCCACACTGAGAATTTATAACCACTCTCCCAATTTTTCCTTCTGTCAGTGTTTCTGTGAATTTGTGTTTGTCCTGATAATATATAAATCTTATATTTGGGGTTCTTTCTGATGAGGTTCTTCCCTTTTTATTTGCTTATATATATATATATTTTTTTTTCTCTTGTCATATACTTTTATCAGTCTTTTTGTTTATCTGTTTTTGTTTGTATACTTCACAAATCTTATCTTGTGGCCCATTTGGGCTGAGCCTTCCCTTTTATCTTCCCTTTTTTTCCTATCTCTCTCTCTTTTTTTTTTTCTTTTCCCTTTTTTTTCTTTCTTCTCTATTTCTTTTTCTTTTCTTTTTTCTCTCATTTGGGTGGGGAATCCTGATTGCACAGAAGCGTTCCAGGGTGCACATTGACTGCACCACAATCGATAAGTCCAGCTGCATCTGTTCAGTCATCTCTTACCAAAATGACTAGGAGGAGGAATACCCAACAGAAGAAAAATACAGAGGATGGGCCTTCTGCAACAGAGCTAATGGCTATCGACATAGACAATATGTCAGAAAAGGAATTCAGACTAACAATTATCCAGGCAATAGCTAGGTTGGAGAAAGCCATGGATGACCAAACAGAATTGATTAGGGCAGAACTGAAAGCCACCAGGGATGATGTTCACAATGTTAGGGCAGAACTGAAAGCCACCAGGGATGATGTTCAAAATGCTCTCAATGAGTTCCAATCTAATCTAAATTCTCTAAAAGCTAGGGTAACTGAGACAGAAGATAGAATTAGTGATCTGGAGGACAAACAGATAGAGAGAAAGGATCAGGAGGAAGCCTGGAACAAATAGCTCAGAAGCCACAAAAACAGAATCAGGGAAATAAATGATGCCATGAAACGTTCCAACGTCAGAATTCTTGGAATCCCTGAAGGGGAGGAAAAAGAAAGAAGTCTAGAAGATATAGTGGAAGAAGTTGTCTATGAAAATTTTCCCAATCTCACAAATGGAAACAACGTTCATGTACTAGAGGCAGAGAGATTTCCTCCCAAGATTTTAGATTCTTGAAAGTTCTCACGACACCTTATAGTTAAAATGAGGAATTATGTTTCAAGACAGACACTCTTAAAAGCAGCTAGGACAAAGAAGCTCCTTACATACAGAGGAAAGCCCATTAGAATAACGTCAGACCTTTCCACAGAGACCTGGAAAGCCAGGAAGGGCTGGCAAAATATATTCAGAGTACTAAATGAGAAGAACATGCAACCAAGAATACTCTATCCAGCAAGACTGACATTTAAAATGGATGGAGAGATAAAGAGTTTCCAAGACCGGCAAGGCTTAAAAGACTATGCAACCACCAAGCCGACACTGCAGGAAATATTAAGGGGGGTCCTATAAAAGAGAAAAAATCCTAAGAATATCATTGAACAGAAATATAGAAAAAACCTACAGACAGAAAGACTTCAAAGGCAACATGATGTCAATAAAAAAACCTATCTCTCAATAATCACTCTCAATGTGAATGGCCTAAATGCGCCCATAAAATGACACAGGGTTGCAGATTGGATAAAACGACAGGACCCATCCATATGTTGTCTACAAGAGACCCATTTTGAACATAAGGATACACCCAGACTGAAAGTGAAGGGATGGAGAAGCATCTTTCATGCCAATGGGCCTCAAAGAAGGCCGGGGTAGTGATTCTCATATCAGATAAATTAGATTTTAAACTAAAGACTGTAGTCAGAGATACAGATGGACACTACATAATTCTAAAGGGACTATCCGCCAAGATGATCTAACAATTGTGAATATCTATGCCCCCAATATGGGAGCACCCAATTACATAAGAAAACTATTAATCAAGATAAAGAGTCATATTGATATGAATACAATAATAGTAGGAGATCTTAATATGCCTCTCTCAGAAATAGATCATCGAAGCAGAAAATTAATAAAGAAATAAGAGCATTGAATGAAACATTGGACCAGATGGACCTCATAGACATATACAGAACATTCCACCCTAAAACAACAGAATACTCATTCTTCTCAAGTGCACATGGAACCTTCTCCAGAATAGACCACATACTGGGTCACAAAGCAGTACTCAACTGATACCAAAAGACTGACATTATTCCCTGCATATTCTCAGATCACAATGCTTTGAAACTGAAGCTCAATCACAAGGAAAAGTTCGGAAGGAACTCAAACACCTGGAGGCTAAAGACCACCTTGCTTAAGAATGCTTGGATCAACCAGGAGATCAAAGATGAACTTAAACAATTCATGTAAACCAATGAGAATGAAGACACTTTGGTCCAAAACCTATGGGATACAGCAAAGGCGGTTCTAAGGGGGAAATACATAGCCATCCAAGCCTCCCTCAAAAACATTGAAAAATCCAGAATACACCAGCTGTCTCTACAGCTTAAAGAACTGGAGAATCAACAACAAATCAAACCAACTCCACATGCAAGAAGGGCAATAATCAAGATTAGAGCAGAGATCAATGAGGTAGAAACGAGAGATACAGTAGAACGTATCAATGAAACTAGAAGCTGGTTTTTTGAAAGAATCAATAAGATCGATAAACCATTGGCCACACTAATCCAAAAGAAAAGAGAGAAAGCCCAAATTAATAAAATTATGAATGAAAAGGGAGAGATCACAACGAACACCAAGGAAATAGAAACAATCATCAGAAATTATTACCAACAGTTATATGCCAATAAGCTAAGCAACCTAGATGAAATGGATGCATTCCTGGAAAGCTACAAACTCCCAAAATTGAACCAGGAAGAAATTGACAACCTGAATAGACCAATATCTAGTAATGAGATTGAAGCAGTGATCAAAAACCTCCCAAAAAACAAGAGCCCAGGACCTGACGGATTCCCTGGGGAATTCTACCCAACTTTCAAAGAAGAAACAACACCAATTCTCCTGAAGCTGTTCCAAAAAATTGAAGCAGAAGGAAAACTTCCAGGCTCTTTTTATGAAGCCAGCATTACCCTGATCCCCAAACCAGGCAAAGAACCTACCAAAAAGGAGAATTTCAGACCAATATCACTGATGAATATGGATGCAAAGATTCTCAACAAGATCCTAGCAAACAGGATCCAGCAGCACATTCAAAAGATTATCCACCATGACCAGGTGGGATTCATCCCTGGGTTGCAAGGTTGGTTCAACATTCGCAAATCAATCAATGTGATAGAACAAATCAATAAGAGAAGAGAGAAGAACCACATGGTCCTCTCAATTGATGCAGAAAAAGCATTTGACAAAATCCAGCATCCGTTCCTGATGAAAATGCTTCAAAGTATAGGGATAGAGGGAACATTCCTGAACTTCATAAAATCTATCTATGAAAGCCCCACAGCAAATATCATCCTCAATGGGAAAAAGCTTGCAGCCTTCCTGTTGGGATCAGGAACACGACAAGGATGCCCACTCTCACCACTCTTGTTCAACATAGTATTAGAAGTTCTAGCAACGGCAATCAGACAACAAAGAGAAATAAAAGGTATCCAAATTGGCAAGGAAGAAGTCAAACTCTCTCTCTTCGCAGATGACATGATTCTTTATATGGAAAACTCAAAAGAGTCCACCCCCAAACTACTAGAACTCATACAGCAATTCAGTAACGTGGCCGGATACAAAGTCAATGTACAGAAATCAGTGGCTTTCTTATACACTAACAATGAAAATACAGAAAGGGAAATTAGAGAATCGATTCCATTTACTATAGCACCAAGAACCATAAGATACCTGGGCATAAACCTAACCAAAGAGGTAAAGGATCTGTACTCGAGGAACTACAGAACACTCATGAAAGAAATTGAAAAAGACACAAAAAGATGGAAGACCATGCCATGCTCTTGGATTGGAATAATAAACATTGTTAAAATGTCTATACTGCCTAGAGCAAGCTATACTTTTAATGCCATTCTGATCAAAATTCCACCGGTATTTTTCAAAGAGCTGGAGCAAATAATCCTAAAATTTGTATGGAATCAGAAGAGACCCCGAATTGCTAAGGAAATGTTGAAAAACAAAAACAAAACTGGCGGCATCATGTTACCCGATTTCAAGCTTTACTACAAAGCTGTGATCACCAAGACAGCGTGGTACTGGCATAAAAACAGACACATAGACCAGTGGAACAGAGTGGAGAGCCCAGATATGGACCCTCAACTCTATGGTGAAATAATCTTCGACAAAACAGGAAAAAATATTCAATGGAAAAAAGACAGTCTTTTCAATAAATGGTGCTGGGAAAACTGGACAGCTATATGTAGAAGAATGTAACTCGACCATTCTCTCACACCATACACAAAGATAAACTCGAAATGGATAAAAGACCTCAACGTGAGACAGGAATCCATCAGAATCCTAGAGGAGAACATAGGCAGTAACCTCTTCGATATCAGCCACAGCAACTTCTTTCAAGATATGTCTCCAAAGGCCAAGGAAACAAAAGCGAAAATGAACTTTTGGGACTTCATCAAGATCAAAAGCTTCTGCACAGCAAAGGAAACAGTCAACAAAACAAAAAGGCAACCCACGGAATGGGAGAAGATATTTGCAAATGACAGTATAGACAAAAGGTTGATATCCAGGATCTATAAAGAACTTCTCAAACTCAACACACACAAAACAGGTAATCATATCAAAAACGGGCAGAAGATATGAACAGACACTTCTCCAATGAAGACATACAAATGGCTATCAGACACATGAAAAAATGTTCATCATCACTAGCCATCAGGGAGATTCAAATTAAAACAACATTGAGATACCACCTGACACCATTTAGAATGGCCAAAATTAGCAAGACAGGAAACAACGTGTGTTGGAGAGGATGTAGAGAAAGGGGAACCCTCTTACACTGTTGGTGGGAATGCAAGTTAGTGCAGCCTCTTTGGAGAACAGTGTGGAGATTCCTGAAGAAATTAAGAATAGAGCTTCCTTATGACCCTGCAATAGCACTGCTGGGTATTTACCCCAAAGATACAGATGTAGTGAAAAGAAGGGCCATCTGTATAAACCCAAATGTTTATTGCAGCAATGGCTACGGTCGCCAAACTGTGGAAAGAACCAAGATGCCCTTCAACAGACGAATGGATAAGGAAGATATGGTACATATACACAATGGAGTATTATGCCTCCATCAGAAAGGATGAATACCCAACTTTTGTAGCAACATGGACGGGACTGGAAGAGATTATGCTGAGCGAAATAAGTCAAGCA
The DNA here is from genome assembly GCF_922984935.1 of Meles meles. Taxonomy (NCBI): domain Eukaryota; kingdom Metazoa; phylum Chordata; class Mammalia; order Carnivora; family Mustelidae; genus Meles; species Meles meles. The sequence goes on along the minus strand of NC_060069.1, from coordinate 112,114,038 downwards.
GAGAGAGTCAAGTATCATATGGTCTCACTTATTTGTGGAGCATAACAAATAACATGGAGGACATGGGGAGATGGAGAGGAGAGGGAGTTGAGGGAAACTGGAAGGGGAGATGAACCATGAGAGACTATGGACTCTGAAAAACAACCAGAGGGTTTTGAAGGGGCGGGGGGGGTGGGAGGTTGAGGAACCAGGTGGTGGGTAATAGGGAGGGCACGTACTGCATGGAGAACTGGGTGTGATGCCTAAACAATGAACACTGCTATGCTGTAAATAAACAAATAAAAAAAAATAAAAAGACTTCCAGGAGACTAAAAAAAAAAAAGAAAGAAAGAATAAGAACCATATGATCCTTTCAATAGAAGTAGAAAAAGCATCTGACAAATTACAGCATGCATTTTTGATAAAATCCCTTAACAAAATAGGGATAGAGGAACATACATAAACATTAAAAAGCCCATATATGAAAGACCCACAGCTAATATCATCCTCCATGTGGAAAAGCTGAGAAGGAGCAAGACAGAGATGTCCATTCTCACCACTGTTATTTAACATAGTACTGGAGGTTCTAACCACAGCAATAAGACAACAAAAAGGAATAAAAGCCATTCAAATTGGTGAGGAAGAAGCCAAAGTTTCACTACTTGCAGATAATATGATACTGTATGTAGAAAACCTGGAAGACCCCACAAAAAAAAAAAAAAATGCCAGATCTGATAAAGGAATTCGCTAAAGTTGTAGGATAAAAAAATCAATGTATAGAAATAGGTTGTATTTCTGTACACCAATAACAGTGTGGCAGAAAATGAAATTAAGGAATTAATCCCATTTACAATTGCATCAAAACCGCTAAGATACATAGGAATAAACCTAAGCAAAGAGATGAAAGACCTATACTATGAAAACTATAAAACACTAATGAAAGAAACTCAAGATGACACAAAGAAATGAAAACACATTCCATGTTTATGGATTAGAAGGAAAAAATTGTTAAAATTTCTCTACTACCCAAAGCAATGTACACATTTAATGCATTCTCTATCAAAATGTCAGCAGCATTCATCTACAGAGCTAGAACAAACAATCCTAAAATTTATCTGGAACTATAAAAGGCCTCAAAAGCCAAATCACCTGTGAAAAAGAAAAAGAGAAAGAGAACTAGAAGGATCGTAATTCTGGACTTTTATATAAGTTATATATAAGTTTATATAAGTTATATACTTATACATAAGTATATAAGTTATATTACAAAGCTGTTGTCATCAAGACAGTATGGTATCAGCACAAAAATAAATGCACAGATCAGTAGAATAGAATTCAAAACCTGAAATGAAGCCACAACTACATGGTCAATTAATCTTTGACAAAGCAAAGATTGGGATTGGGAAAAGGAGAGTCTTTGGGAAAAGATTGTCCATTGGGAAAAGGACAGTTTTTTCAACAAATAGTTTTGGGAAAACTGGACAGCAACATGTGAAAGAATGAAATTGAATCATTTTCTTAGGCTATACATAAAGATAAACTCAAAATGGATGAAAAAGCTAAATATGAGACCAGAAACCATAAAAATCCTAGAGGAGAACACAGGCAGCAACCTCTTTGACCCTAGACATAGCAATTTCTTTCTAAATTTTTTTCTCCTGAGGCAAGGGAAACAAATGCAAAAATAAACTGCTGGGATATTATCAAAATAAAAGGGTTTTGCACACCAGAAGAAACAATCAACAAAACTAGAATGTAATCTAAGGTATGGGAGAAGATATTTGCAATTGACATATCTAATAAAGGGTTAGTATCCAAAATATATAAAGAACTGATACAACTCAACATACAAAAAATGAATAATCCAATTAAAAAAAATAGGTAGAAGACATGAATAGATTTTTCCCAAAGAAGACATCCAAATGGCCAAGAGACACAGGAAAAGGTGTCATCACTGATCATTAGGAAAATACAAATCAAAGCTACAATGAGGTATCACCTCACACCTGTCAGAATGGCTAAAATCAACAACTCAAAAAACAGCAATTGTTGATGAGAATATGGAGAGAAGGGAACCCTCCTCCACTGCTAGTGGTAATGCAAACTGGTACAACCATTCTGGAAAACAGTATGGATATTCCTCGAAAGGTTAGAACTGGAACTACCCTATGACCCAGCAATTGAACTACTAGTACTTCACAAAGGATACTAAAATACTGATTCACAAGGGCATATGCACCCTGATGTTTATAGCAGTATTATGTACAACAGCCAAATTATTGAAAGAGTCCAAATGTCTATCAATTGCTAATTGATAATATGAATTGATAAAATGTGGTGTATATATACAATGGAATATTATTCAGCATTAAAAAAGAATGAATTCTTGCCATTTACAATGATGTGGCTGGAACTAGAGAATATTATTCTAAGTAAAATAAGTCAATCTGAGAAAGACAAATACCATATGACTTCACTCCCTCTTATGTGGAATTTAAAAAATAAAACCAACAAGCAAAGAGGAAAAAAAAGATAGAAGGAGGCAAACGAAGAAACAGACTCTTAACCACAGAGAACAAACTGATGGTTACTAGAGGGGAAGAGGGCAGGGGGATGAGTGAAATAGGTGATGGGGATTTAGGAGCATCCAATGGTATATGGAAGGTTAAATCACTATATTGTACACCTGGAATTAATATTACACTGTATATTAACTAACTAGAATTTAAATAAAAACTTAAAAAATTTTTTTGATTCTTTACTTCTTGGCATCCATCTGTGGTTATAACTGAATCTTTCATTCTGACTTTCTGGCCTAGTTCAGAAGTTCCTAATTCTTCTCAATCATGATTTCACTGAATATTAAAATACCATATTTTTCTTTCTCCCTACTTCTTATGTTAGTTTACCTTTGGATTATTGTAATCATTTGCATTTTGGTGCCACCAAGATCTGACATCAATTGTAATAGTGCATTTTTCAACCTTAACCATTCCCCCTATTTTCATTTGCTCCTTCATTATTTTCAGTTTTAGTTTTATATGTCTTTAGGAGAAATGATTTTAGAAATCTTTAAAAAATTAAAAGACTTCACCTTCTAAAACTTTCTATTACTTCTCACATGAAAAGTAGACATTATTTTCTTCATTTCTCCATTAGACTGTCAATTAACTAAATTACTGCTTAATTTCCCTTCAAAATATGTCTACCACTTCTACTATTCTTCTGAACATAGACTCTTGCTGGTATAAAATAGTCTCCTAAATATAAAGCACAATGAATTTTTAGTCCCCTTCATCTTCTCATCTCAGGAAAATTTGGCACTGCTACTGATGTCCTTCTTCTCTCATCTTCCTGAACATTTCTCTCTGAGGGTTTCCCCTTCATTCACCCTTTGCAAAATGTGAACATTTCTCATAGGTTAGTCTCTTGTCCTATCCTCAAGTATTCTTTTTCCTCCTTCAGAAAACTCTTACACTCCTAACAGTGCATATCTGCTTGACTAATAATTTCAAATTATATATTTTTCTCTTTGTCCCTAGTCACACATCCCAAACATATAGCCTATCAGCTATTTCTTCAAAGGTGTCATCCTGTGACACTACAGATCTTACCATGTTTATACTAATTTATGCCACTTAATTTTTATCATTTCCGTTAAGATCCCTGCTATTTCCCTACTCATTAAGGCTTTAAGTCTTGGTTTACAATAGCTAATGTTTATTCAGCCCCTGCTGTGTTGGATACACTATGTATTCTTCTCATGCAAAAGCTGTCATATTTTACTCTGTGGAGGACCTGTAAACTTCTCCTTAATCTGATGTCTCTGAAAATTTTCTATAGGAATATATTCAGTTAAAATATATGTTCTGCTGTGAACATTTATAAAAATGTTGTACTCTGTTCTACAATATATTTACTCAACCTCCAGACTTCTGAAGTGTTCAAGAATTTCAGAGTTTAGTTCTTGAATTTCTTCTCTACTATATGTACACTGCCCCCTGAGTAATCTCCTGGATAGATAATAACATGCAAATATTTATAATTCCAGCCTCAGCCACTTGCCTGAAATCTAGCCACTTATCTCACATTTCTACTTAACATCTTTACTTCAATAACTAATAGCTAACTCAAAATTAACATGTTAAAAACCAAACTGCTGGTAAATACATCCCTCAACTGTGCCCAAGTCCTGTTTTTCCAGGGGTTTTATTCATCTCAATAAATCAGTTCCACTCTTTCAGTTGTGCAGATTAAAAAAAAAAAAAAAGACTCCTTTTGCATCCCAAAACTTATCTTATAAACTGTACTTCAAAATATATCTAGGGGCACCTGGGTGGCTTAGTCAGTTAAATGTTTGTCTTAGATTCAGGTTGTAATCTCAGTGTCCTGGGATTGAGCACCACATCCAGCTCCTTCCTCAGCAGGAAGTCTGCTTCTCCCATTGTCCCTCCCCCTTGCTTGTGCACTCTCTAATAAATAAACAAAATCTTAAACAAACAAACAAACAGACAAACAAAAGCAAAAACACACATACATACAAACCAAACAATATCTAGAACTCTCCATTTCTTACCACTTTCTCTGCTATCATCCATTCAATGATTTATCTCTTATTTGGATTATTCCAAGAGCTTCCTAACGAGGTCCTCTTCATTCTTCCTCACCTACAACCTATTTTCCACTCATCAGTCAGAAAGGCCCCAAAACTTGCTCCTCTGCTGAAATCACTGCAATGAAGGTCCTTAAAATATCCTACAGTGTCCTGCCTATTATTGACTTCTAGCTCTCCCTCTCAGAGCACATCTCCTTTCATCATCTCTCTTGTTCCTTTTGTCAAGATCAGGGTTTAAATCAGTTCCAAAACCATAGGATGGGAGTTGTTTTGCACCCCCTTCCCCCCAGGCAAGAACATTTAGCATCGTCTAGCATCGTCCCTCTTCTAGGGAGAGGCCAAGGATGCTGCTAAACAGTCTACAATGCACAAGACAATTCCCTACAAGTTAACTGGCCCCAAATGTCAATGGTATAGAGTTGAGAAACCCTCCATTTATTGTTACAATGATGCCCTACAGATTCCCAAATTAAAAATATATTAATATGTTAAGAATGCCACATACTCTGGTCTTTTCACTAAATATTGGTTCTCTCTGGAACATTCTTTTTCTGATGTCTCTCTCAAAACCATTAGTTTTCATATAGAGGTATGACTTATTTGTTTTATGTAGATCTCTGTCCAACACCACCTCAGAAAACCCTTCTGTAATTATCCTGTCTACTCTCCAAGTAGCTGTTATCATGACACCTACTTTCTTTCCTTTCTTATATTATATATTCTTTGTATATAGGATTTTATCTGTTTCAACTGACTAGAATGAACTCAATTATGGTAGGGTTTTTGTCAGTACTCATACCTTATCCGTAGAACTCAAAACAGTGCCTGAAACATACGATAATGATATGATGAATGAACAGATGAATGAATGAATCGCTGATCCAGAGCCAGCTCATCCTATCCTATTACTTTCTTTCTATTTATGGTAATTTAGCTCTCTACGTTTTAAGGATTTTCTTTCTCTAACAGTGCTTACTACTTTCACCTGTTCTTTGAAATCAGAAAGTAATAGCAGTTTGTTTTCACATAAAATTCTAAGAGTTTATGTTTGTAACTTTAACTACTTAGTAGGAAATGCCCACCACAAACCACTTATCCTATGCAGTTTAATAGTCCACTGCCTCATAATGTCTATTAGTAAAATTTCTCTGAATTATCAAATTTAGTTTCTGCATTAGGTGCTATTTTCCTGGTTGACTAACCATAATTTTTATGGCAGCATATACTTTTCAAACAGGACTATAACAATATTTTCTAAAAAAAAAAATCACAAGCTGTGACAATCTTGATAATAAATATTAAATTCAAACAATCAAAAATATTCTCTTAATATTAAGGAAAAATGGTCAGACTCATATTTTTAAAAGTTAGTTAAAGTATATGGGTCATTGAAAAAAACTCTCCTTCAGACATATTTTGTTTTCATCTATAAGACTTACGAATCTAGAGTTCCATATTAATTCATTAATGAATGGATGTTACAGTTCATAAAATAGAAATTAAGTAGGCAGATTAATCATGAACTTGAAATGAAGAATAACTCTCTAATCCTGGAATTTATGAGTCTTGTTCAGGAAAAAAGATAAGTTTTGAGTCCTAAGTATCCTTGATATGGACAAAATTTATTCTGAAATGAGCTTAATAATAATGGGAGAGACCTTTTTTCTTTCATATCCTGCTTACGTGTGTGTGTAAGTATATGTATATACTTTTTTATGCAAATATTCTTTACTCGTTTGTTGCTTGTGTTTTCATTTTTATTTTCTACAGTATATTTTGAAGAGCTGAACATTCTAATTTTGACAAAATCCAATTTATCCATTTATTCTTTTAAAAAGATTCGTGTTTCAGTGTTTTATTAAAATGTCTTTGCCTAATTCTTGGCCATAAGGATTTCTCTTATATTTTATTATTTATATATTTATATATTTATATATTTATATTTATATATTTTATATTTATATTATTTACATATTTTAAATATATATTATATATTTCAATCTATGATATATTTGAGGTTATTTTAATTTTTATTTATTTTTCAATTATTTATTTATGTATGTAATCTCTAAACCCAATATGGGGCTCAAAAGCACAACCCCTAGATTCATTGTCATGTCCTCTCTGGACTCAGCCAGTCACGCACCCTAGAGTTTTGTTTTTAATAGTGTAATGAAAATGTTGATATTCATGTCCCCTCCTTTACAGATATTTAGTTAAATATCTTGGAAATTTGGTTTTAAAAACCCCAATTGGCCACATTTGTATATACTTAATTCTATATTCTTTATAGGGTTCATATGATTCATTAATCTAACTTCACACTATACCATGTAGCCACAAACTTGGTAACTTTATCTTTAGAGCAAAACTTTAAATCAGTTAATGTAAGGCTTGTAACTGGTTTTTTTTATATACAAACTTTAAAATTAGTTAAATTGCACAAAAATCCTCTGAATTTTTGTTTTTGGAAATTGATTTATACCTATATATCAATTTAGAGTGAATTTCTGTGTTCATAATACTGTATTGTACCTTATGAAGCAAAATCTCTAATTTGTTTAGAATTTCATAAATTTATCAGTGATAGTTTTCAGTTTAAATGAACAAATCTTACACATATTTTATTAAATATATTGCTAAGTATTTTATTTTATGCAACTATATATCATTTTTATTCTACTTTTAATAGTTTGTTGTAAGTGTATGGAAACAAAATTTCCTTACGAATGTTATGTCCTTCAAACTTGCTAACTTAATAGTTATAATCACTTTTTTAATTTCTTAAAATGTTCTAACTACAAAATTCTATCATTTTCTTGTTTTCCAATCACTTTTTTAATACTAGCTTTTCTAGCATTAATGCACTGGATAGGCTCTCCAGTCCAATATTGAGTAAAAGATTTTCTAGCCCTGTTTTTGATGTTAGAGAAAAATTATAGTAATATAGTTAATATAGGGAATTAGGGAATTACATTACTTTGTAGTGTTAAACTTTGCATTGCCATGTAGAATCGCTTAATCAGGATGGATTATTAGACTTTTATATTGTTCAGTTTGATTTGCAAATATTTTGCTAAAGTTTTTTTATTTCTTATTAATATCTCTCTGTCACATCAAAGTAGTGATGGCTTCATAAATTATTTGCAAATGTTCTTCCTCTTCTATTTTTCTGATTTTCTGTGGGATTTCTGTTATTTTATTAAAAGTTCGATGGAATTCATTGAGTTAGCTAAGGCTGAGTTTCTCTTTTGGAGAAGGGTTTAATAACAAATTCATTTGTATATTAGACAGATATTTTCATTTCACACTTTTCTTGGCTCATTTTTAGTAATTTGAGTTATTCAAGGTATTTGTCCATTGTCCCTAAAGTAGGCATAAAACTGTTTAGAAGGTAATTAGAGATTTATCAATTTTGTCAGCCTTTCAAAACACCAGCTTTTGGTTCCCTCAGATTTTCTCTAATGTTTATATTCCATTCCACTGATTTCTACTTCTACCTACATTCTTTCTTTTATTCTACTTCGTTGGGGTTTTCTTTTTATCTTTTTTTTTTAAGATTTTGTTTATTTATTTGACAGATGGAGATTACAAGTAGGCCAAGAGGCAGGCGGGGGTGGGGGGGGGGGAAGCCGACTCCCTGCTGAGCAGAGAGCAGGGCTCAATCCCAGGACCCTGAGATCATGACCTAAGCTGAAGGCAGAGGCTTAACCCACTGAGCCACCCAGGAGCCCCTTCTTTTTATCTTTTAAAATTTCTTGAGATAAACAACTTACTTCACTAATTTGATACTTTTTCTTTAATCATGTAAACATTTACACTTAATAAATTTCCCTCTAAGCATTGTATTAGCAGAATTTAATGAACTTTTATATGTTTTTATATCCATTCCATTCAAAGCATTTTCTAAATTCTTCTATGAAACCTTCCTTGACCCTTGGGTTATGTGTGTGTGTGTGTGTGTGTGTGTGTGTGTGTGTGTGTGTGTCTGTTTAATTTTCAAATAGTTGAGGATATCACAAGTATCTTCCAATTATTAATCTCTAGCAGTTTACATTGTATCTATGAAATGTGATTTATATAAGCTAAATAATTTTAAATTTGTTAAGGAATGTATATGGCCAAGCATATGGGCTATCTTTGTGATGTGCTTAAGAAGAATGTATCTTCTGTTGTTGACTCAAATTAATTATAAATATGTAAATATAAATTCAGTCCTTTTATTTGATGGTTGTTCAAGTATCCTATAGTCTTACTAAATTTGGCATCCTATTAATAATTGAGAAAGGAGCATTAAAATGTCTAACTCTAATAGTGACTTTAACTATTTCTTTTGTCTTTTTATTCCTCTTTAGTCTGTCAGTGTACCTGTGTATTTTGAAGACCTATTATTAGGGGCTTAATAAATCAGAATTGTTATAACTTTTTTTTATTTTAAAATTTTTTTTTAATATTTTATTTATTTATTTCAGACAGAGATCACAAGTAGGCAGAAAGGCAGGCAGAGAGAGAAAGAGAGAGGAGGAAGCAGGCTCCCCACGGAGCAGAGAGCCCGATGCGGGACTCGATCCCAGCACCCTGAGATCATGACCTGAGCGGAAGGCAGAGGCTTAACCACTGAGCCACCCAGGCACCCTTGTTATAACTTTTTAATATAGTAACCATTTAATTATGATATATTCCTACGTATCTGTAACATTTCTTGTTCTTAAGTCTATTTTATGTGATATTAACATAACTATTCCAATTTTCTCATAATTATTATTTTAAAGTATATGGCACTTTTTAAAAAATTTATTTTAAAAAATTTATTACTTTTTTAAAAATTTATTTTGAAAAATATAAGCTTAAAAAAAGATTGCAAACATAATACAAAAGTGCCAGTATATCCTCCAACCACCCTCCTCTAATACTGCTATTTTACATAACCAGAGGGCAGTTATCAAAACAAAAAATAAATATAACAGTTTTATTAATTAAGGACTTTATTTGGATTCTACCAGCTTTCCACTATTATATTTTTCTGTTTCAGATCCAATTTAGAATTCCATATTGCATTTAGTTGTAATGCCTCCTTAGTCTTTTCCAATTTGAGATAACTTCTTAATTTTGACTAATCATGGCTTTTGCATTAACAGTTCATGCAGGTTTTTTCACTCCTTTGTCTGCTATTTGGTGAATTACATTGATAATTAAGTGTTTTATGAGCCTTTCATTACTGAAATAAACTATAATTGATCTCTTTATATGTGGCTGAATTCAAATTGCTATATTTTTAAGAATTTTGTGTTGATATTCATGATAAAATTAAACTCTAAATTTGTTTTTTGCAGTCTTTGCCTTATTTTGGTATTAGACTAAGGCTGGGCCCCATAAAATGAGTTGGGAAGGGCCTCACTGTCTTTTTTTTTTTTTTTTTCTCAGATTTTATTTTTTTATTTGACAGAGACACAGCAAGAGAGGGAACACAAGCAGGGGGTGTGAGAGAGGGAGAAGCAGGCTTCCCACTGACAACATGGGGGTCTATCCCAGGACCCAGGGACCATAACCCCAGCCAAAGGCAGATTCTTAATGACTGAGCCTCCCAAATGCCCCCATTGTTTTTTCTATTCTAGAGGACATTGTGTACAATTAGTATTATTTCCTCCTTTGGTGTTTGATAGAATTAATTAACTATCTGTGACTAGAATTTTCTTTTTTCAAAAGTTTTATATATAGAATTTCATTAATAGAACTATCCTTATTTTTATTTGTTCTTGATTGACTTTTGTAGTTTGTCTCTTTCAAGTAATTGGTCTATTTCATCTAAAATTTCCAATTTGGGCATAGGTGTTTTATTATTTTTTTAGTAGTATTCTCTAATTGTATTTTTAATATCTGTGAATCAGTGGTAATGTCCCCTCTTTCATTCCAGAAATTGGCAATTTCTTTTATCTCTCTTTTGTGCTTGGTCAGTCAGGCTTGAAATTTATTAATTATATTTATTTTTCAAAGAATCAGCTTTTGATTTCTCTCTTTCTGTTATTTTAAAGTTTTATTAATTTGTGCTCTGAGATTTATAATTTTCTTCCTCCTGCTTCCTTTGGATTTAATTCAGTCTCCTTTCTCTAGTTGCTTAAGGTGAAGGTCAGATTATTAACTTTAGATTTTTTTTTCTCATATAAGTGTTTGATTCCATGAAATTTTCTATAATCAGAGTGTCAGCTTTACACCACAAATTTGGTATGTTGCATTTTCATTTTATTTAGATAAAATATTTTAAAATTTTCTTTAAATTGTTTTCTTTTTTTGATGCATGAGCTGTACTACCTGGAAGAAACATATAAATCCCTAGAAATAACCTTCCACAACTGAATCATGAAGAAAATTTGCATAGACCAATTACTAGTAAGGAGATTGAGTCAGTAATCAAAAACCTCCCAACAAAAAAAAAAGTCCAGCACCAGATGGCTTCACTGTGAATTCTACCAAATATTTGAAGAATACTAATCTTTTTCAAACTCTAAAAAACAGAAGAGAATGGAATACTTCAAACTCATTATATAAGCCAAGCATTACCCTGATTCCAAAACTAGCTGAGGACACCACAAGAAAATCACAGGCCAATATCCCTGATGAACATAAATGAAGAAAACCTCAACCAAAGATCAAACCAAACTCAACATGCATTAAAAGGATCATGTATCATGATCAAGTGGGATTTAGTCCAGGGTTGCAAGGATGGTTCAATATCACAAAAGAATCAATGTGACTTCCATTTTAATAAAATAAAGGATTAAAATTATATGGTCATCTCTATAGATTAATACAAAAACATTTGACAAAACTAAAAATTCATGTTTGATAAAAACTCTCAACAAAGTTGGTAAAAAGGGAATGTAACTTAAAGTCAAAAAAGTCATATATGACAAGTTAACATTATATTCAATGTTAACATTATATTCAAATTCACAGCTAACATTATATTCAATGGTAAAAAGCTGAAAGTTTTTACTCTAAGATTAGGAACAAGAAAAGGACACCTATTCTTACAAATTTTACTCAATATAGTATTGGAAATCTTTGGCAGTGCAATTAGACAATAAAAAGAAATAAAAGGTATCCATATCAGAAAGAAAGAGATAAAATTATCACTGTTTATAGATGACATAATACTATATACAGAAAACCATTCAGGTTCCAACAAAAAACTGTTATGAGTAATAAATGAATTCAGTAAAGTTGCAGGATACAAAAATTGATATATAGAAATCTATTGCATTTCTGAACACTAATAAAACAGTAATAGAAAGAGAAATGAAGAAAACAGTCTCATTGACAATTGCATTGAAAAGAATAAAATACCTAGTAACAAACTTAACCAAGAGGTGAAAGATATGTACTATGAAAACTATAAGAAATTAATGGAAGAAACAGAAAGTGACACAACTAAATGGCAAGATAAAACATTCTCAAGGATTGGAAGAATTTTGTTAAAATGTCCGTGCTGTCTAAAGCAGTCTATGGATTCAATGTAATCTCTATCAAAATACCAATTATGTTTTCCACAGAAATAGAACAAGAAAACCCTAAAATTTGTATGGAATCACAAAAGACTCTGCATAGGCAAAGCAATCTTGAGAAAGAACATAGTTGGAAGGTATCACAGTCCCAGCTTTTAAGATATAATACAAAACTATAGTAATCAACACAGTATGGTACTGGCACACAGACACATAGATCAATAGAACTGAACCGAGAGGCCAGAAATAAACCCATGCATATATGGTCAATTATTCTATGACAAAGAAGACAAGGATATATACACAGCAGGAAAAAGATGGTTTCTTCAATAAGCGGTGCTGTAACAAAGAGCACAATTCAAAAAGCGAAACTGCACCACTTTCTTAAAGCATACACAAAATAAATTCAAAATGGATTAAAGAACTTAATGCAAAACTTGAACCATAATAATTTTAAAAGAAAACATAGGCAATAATGCCTTGGATATCCACCTTAACAATATTTTTTCTGGATCTTTCTTTTCAGGCATGGGAAACAAATGCAAAAATAAATAATTATGACTTATCAAACTAAACAGCTTTTTGCACAGCAAGAGAAACCATCAACAAGATGAAAAAGTAACCTACTGACTAGGAGAAAATATTTGCAAATGATAGATACCACAAGAGATTAATTCCTAAAATATATAAAGAATAAAACTTAACAAAAAATAATCCAACTGAAAAATAGAGGAACTAAGTAGATACATAAAAAGTTGACAAATACATAAGAAGATGCTCAACATCACTAATCATCAGGAAAATGAAAATCAAAATCAGTCATCTCATACCAGTTGGAACTGCTGGTAACAAAACTACAGATTTGGCAAGGAAAAAGGGAAAACTTGTGCACTTTTTTTTTTTAAGAATTTATTTATTTACTTGACAGAGATCACAAGTAGGCAGAGAGGCAGGCAGAGAGAGAGGAAGAAGCAGGCTCCCCGCTGAGCAGAGAGTGATGTGGGGCTGGATCCCAGGACCCTGAGATCATGACCTGGGCCAAATGCAGAGGTTTTAACGCACTGAGCCACCCAGGCGCTCCACCTTTGTGCACTTTTTGTGGTAATGTATATTGACACAGCCATTATGGAGAAGAAAGAGTATGGAGGTTTTTCCCAAAACTAAAATCAAAAGTACCATGTGAGATAATAATTCCACTGCTGGGTATTTGCCCAAAGAAAATAAAAACACTAATTCAAAAAATATATATATTCACCCCTGTTTATTTCATTATTTATAGTAACCAAGATATGGAAGCAACCTAAGTTTTATCATAGGTGAATAGGCAAAGATGTATATATGCAAAATAGAATACTCAGTAAAGAGTATGAATGAATGAAATATTGCCATTTATGACAGTGTGGGTGGACCTAAAGAGTATTATGCCTAGTGAAGTAAGCCTTAAAAAGTCAAATATCACAAGAGTTCAGTTGTATGTGGAATCTAAAAAACAAAGAACAACAGAGAAACAGACTCATAAAGACAGAAAACTGGTGGTTGCCAAAGAAGAGGGGATGGGGGATGGGTGAAATGGGTGAAGGGGATTAAGAGGTACAAACTTCCATTTATTAAATAAATAACTTTCAGGCATAAAAAGTATAGCATAGAGATAATAGCCAATAATACTGTAATACACTTATAATGGTGAACATTTAATAGTGCATGTAATTGTTGAATCACTATGTTGTATACCTGAAACTAATATTGATGTCACCTAGACATCAATTAAAAATTAAAAAATAAATAAAGAAGATGCAAATAAGTGGAAATATATTCTGTGCTCCTGAATTGAAAGAATTAATGTTAAAATGTCTATGTTATACAAAGCAATCTATAGAGCTGATGAAATCTCTATCAAAATTCTAATGGTATTTTCACAGAAATAGAACAAGCAAGCTTAAAATTTACAAATAGCTCATCAATATCTCAAGAACAAAGCCAAATGCATCATGTTCCCTAATTTTGTACTATATCACAAAGCCATAGTAACCAAAACAGTATGGTAATGGCATGAAAACAGATACATACATCAATAGAACAGAGCAGAGAGCCACAAAATAAACACACACACACATATTGCCAGTTAATTTGCAACAAAGGAGGCAAGGGCACATAATGGGGAAAGGATAGTCTCTTCAACAAATGGTGCCAGAGTCACTTATAAAAGAATAAAACTGGACCACAATCTTACACCATATGCAAAAATTAACTCAAAAATTTTTAGTTAAATGTTAAATGTAAGTTAAATGTAAGACCCAAACCATAAAACTCCTAGAAGGTAACTTAAATGGTAAGCTCCCTGACATCGGTCTTGGTGATGATTTTTGGGGTCGGATTTCCCAAAAGGAAAGGCAACAAAAGCAAAAAATCAACAACTGGCATATATCAAACTAGAAAGCTTCTGCACAACAAAGAAAACCAATAAAATGAAAAGGCAACTTACTGAGTGGAAGAAAATATTTGCAAATCATGTATCTGATAAGAGGTTGGTATCCAAAATACATAAATAACTCCTACAGCTCAACAGCAAAACAAAACAAAAAAACTCGAAATGATCCAATAAAAAATTGGGCTGAAGAAATGAATAGACATTTCCAAAGAAGATACACAGATGACCAATAGGTTCATGAAAACATGCTTGATAGTCTTAATCATCAGGGAAATGCATATGAAAATCACAAGAGGTATCATCTCATCTATCATATCATCTCCTGTTAGAATGTTTATTGTCAAAACAACAACAACAACAACAACAAGAAATTACAAGTGTTAACAAGGATTGGAAAAAAGAAACCCTTATTTACTATTGATGGGATTGTAAATTAGGGGAGCCACTATGGAAAACAGTATGGTGATTCATCAAAAAATTAAAAAGAGAACTACCATATGATCCAGCTATCACACTTCTGAGTAGTTATCTAAAGAAAATGAAAACACTGATTCAGAAAAATATATGCACCCCTATGTTTATTCCACCATTATTTATAATTGCTGATGTGAAAGCAACCTAAATGTTTATCATTGGATGAATAAACTCTCTCTCTCTCTCTGTTTCTCTCACACAATGGAATACAATTCAGCCATGAAACAGAATGAGATCTCACCATTTGAAACAACATAGATGGACCTTGAAGACATGATGCTAAGTGAAATAAACCAGAGACAAATATAGTATGATCTCACTTATATGGGGAATCTAAAAACAAACACTAAGCTCATAGACAGATAGAATAGACTGGTAATTGCCAGAAATGGGGGTTGGGATATAGAGGGTTGGAGAGTGAGCATAATGGGTTAAGATCAAAAGGTACAAACTTCCAGTTTAAAAGAAATTAAGTCAGGGGGGTATAATGTATAGCAGGGTGATGATAGTTAACATGGTATTACATATTTGGAAGTTGCCAAGAGAATAAATTTAAAAGTCTTCATCACAAGAAAATAAAATTTTGTAATTGTGTTTGATAACAGAAAATAACTAGTTTATTATGATCATTTCACAATATACACAAATATTGAGTCATTATATTGATTACATGAAATTTATGTAATAATTTTTATCAATTATACCCTAATAAAAAATACAAACATGCTGGGAAGGAAGTTAAGGAATTCAACTTCTGTCTTGGAGGTACACTGCCCTGTGAGAACTCAGAGTTTCTACATTTATTTGTGGACTTCTGTATGTGTGGATTCCTATGGTACCCAATTATTCTACCCCTGCTAGAAACGTATCCTTTCTCCACTGAATTGATTTTGTATCTTTTATATTTTCAATACTTAGATGAGTCTACAAGTGGATTCTTTTATGTGTCTATCTGCTAATATCACACAATCTTGATCACTGCATCTTTATATTTAGCTTTAATATTGGATAGAGTCATTCCTCCGATTTTACTCTTCTTTTTAACAATTCATTTAGCCATTACAATTCCTATGCTTTTCCATATAAATTTTAGAAAAAAATTATGTACATTCATAAAAAAAAAAATCTGTGAGGGTTCTGCTAGGAATCATATTAAACCTATATATCATTTTGTGTAATTGAAATCTCTACTATGCCATTTTCCAGTCCATAAGCACAATATGTCTCTCCATTTATTTTGTTCTGATTACTTTCATTAGCGTTTTGTATTCTCAGGATACAAGTTCTGTTACATTATTTTTTAGATTTGTCATTCATGTTTTTTAGATTTATATCTAAAAGTTTCATTTTGAGAGAAATATATTATTCTTCAAATGCATAGGCATAAGAGAGCCTTTCAGTTTAGGACTTGGGTGGAAAGGGCAAAGGTCAGGTTTCATCAAGTGGCATCAGCAAGAATGAAGGAAGTCATTCCTAATGTATTAGTAGAGAAGAGTTACAGTCCTTTAAGTATGTATGAATTTTCATTACATTTAAGACTGGACTTAAGTCGATTTTTATCTGACAAACTTAATTAGAAGAAGGTAGATCAATGAATGTAAAGGCAATGCTAGATTTGTTAAATGACTTTCTCTATTTCTGAACTACAGGATTTTATTGAAATACATCATTGTATAGTGCCTTATAATTAAAAATTTCTATCAGACAATTCATTTCATGTTCTTTTTATTAACTGACAAGGTAGTTTCTTTCCCTTTGATACAACTCAGAGATGAGTACCACTAAAGCCTAGATACATAAAAAAATTTATTTTGTTCTACTTTCATAAATCTAAGTTTGTCACACTGTTTCTAGTTTGGAAATACAATTTTGCACAAACGTTTTTTTTTTTTTCCCCTTTCTTTCCTTCTAATTTACCTCTTGAATATGCAGCTATCTCCAAAATTTTATTTTACTACTGTTAAATTTTTATTATTTTTAATTGTTTTACCTAAATATTATAAAAGGCAAGGTTATCCTTACTTTAATTATATTATCATTTTGATTATCATTATTGTAGGCCATATTCATTTGTGGAGATTATTGGCCAGAGATGTAGGTCAATAGTGAAGTTTAAGACTTGTTACAAGGTAAAATGAATAGGTTAATTTTGTCTAGTATTTTCATAGATACACTACCTTTAAATTTCCTGAGAAAAGTGTACTCAGAAGTCTAGGTCTGTCAAATGTATGTTCTATTTATAAGAAAAATTATAGTGAAAACTTAGGAGTATGGAATATGGAGCCAGACTATTTCAGGTGTGATTCTAATTACTTCTCTCAACAGTTGTATGAAATTAAGCAAATCACTTAATTCTCTGGACAAAATGCTCAAAAATGAGAATGTTGATAAACAGAATTTTTGTCCACAGGCACATTGAGATGTTAAAAGGAGGTCAATATATATAACATTTTGTACATTTTGTAAACATTTATAAACATTTGTAAAGTGTGTATGTAGTACACTCGATAAATATTCAATACTGCTTACATGTTACCATAAGAGAGCTTCTCCAAACTGGATCTCATCCTGTGCTATGCTAAACCACATGGAGAATTCATTCAACATAAGAATTTAATGACATGGAAATTACAAAATTACAAGTAGGCCAAATGGTCTTCTCATGACCTTGCCGTTTTAGCCCTCAACTAAACTCTGAGCCAAAGTTCTGATGGTGTGTAAAGGAAGATATGGAAGTGGCAAGAGGATTAAAGACACATAAACAACAACTACAAAGAGCATAGCCACTCTTTAAGGGTTAGAGTAGCCCTGGTATATAGCACCTGGGATTCTTTAAATGGAGATATTTCTAAAGAGGCAACATCTCCTTTGAATCTAATGTTCTAGTCTTGTGGAAAACCCACTCATCTTAAAATGCACTTCCAATTAAGAACTAAAATGTTCAATCCCACTCCTCATCACTCTGACAAATCCAACTAGTCAAGACCCATTAAGGTCTTACTTTTCATTTGCCCACTAATTTTCTTCTTCTTTGCAAAGGAGGGAAGTAAATTGAAGGGAGGCAAAATTTGAGCTCCCACCAGGGCCTACAGATTTCCTTGATCTCCATTTAGATTTTTCTAGGTTTTTAAAATGGCTTTTTCCTCAATGAAATGAGACAAAACCAGAGAGGGAGATAAACCACAAGAGACTCTTAATCTTGGGAAACAAACTGAGAGTTGTTGGGGAGGGGTGGTGGGTAGGGGGATGGGTGACTAGGTGATGGACATTGGGGAGGGTATGTGTTGTGGTGAGCTCTGGGTGTTGTATAAGACTGAAGAATCATGGACCTATAGCCCTGAAACAAATAATACATTATATATTATTAGAAAATAAAAAATAAATAAAATGACTTTTTCCTCAACTTTAATTCCAGTGGAATGTGTACATACCTTGATGCCATAGCATGATGGTGAAATAGACACTTAATGTCTGAAGATTATTTCAGCAAAATTATTTGTATTACTCAAGAAGAATAATGTTACCATTCAAACTTAATAATTCATTCCTCCATTTATTTATTTAGTCACATACCAAATATTACTGCCCACTATGTTGTGCTAGCATATTCTAGGCAACAGAGATAAAGTATGACAAAGTATTCCCTCTGCTAGAATTGCTCTCTGACCAAGAAAAGGCTCTAGGGTACTGAGCATAGATGGAAAATGAGAGGCTGGGTTGGCTCACAATAAAGGATAGATTGACATAGGGCTTGGAAACCTAAGAAAAAATGGGAACCTATATAGCAGTCATGTTGAAGACTAATTTAGGAAACAAAGATGCATTTTAACCTAAGCTTCAGTACAAATGTTCAAGACTGCATGGTGAAAAACAGGTCTGAGAAAAGGCTACTACAATTTTGGTAAATTTGTGAAGGTAAGAGACAATTCCTAAAATAATGCTATTCATAAGGAAAAATGAAACATGTTCTGTGGGAAGTTTGTTATGTTTCTGCTTTCACTAGTGGAATTTTTGATTATATCAGAATTGACATTAATAAAATATTAGTCCCAAATCGGGCTCATTCTTATGGCTATTATCCTTTCAAAGCACCCTTCAGCCCTTAAGAAAGGTAAAAAAGATATTAGGCAAACCATGACTGGCAATGGGGATACATCTGGTCATTCCCTGACCATAAAAATATGGTCACTGATTCCTTCAAACCCTCCTCTGGAATTTGAACAGCACCCTAGCACAGTACACATGTGAGCAATTCAGCACAGTGAAGCATCTCAGAGTTTCTCATTAAGTTCAGAATATTTTATACTAATTGTACAAAAAAGTTATAATTGACATAAACATCTTGTCACTCATCCCTCATTAAGCTACAAACAAGTTTAAGGTGACCTTAATGTAGCATCATAATCCACAAAACAATGTGAATAAGCCATGGATGTTCTCAAAAATAAATCTTAAATGGGAGGCAGAAAACAGGCAAAGGAGTTGAGTCAATCATTCATAAATTGTTAATAAACAAGAAAAAACTTTGTATTTTGGACACATCAAAGAAGAGAGCTAAAGTCATTACTTTGTATATAACTCAGAAAGGAGCCTGGTCTGCAGGTTTCCACAAACCCAATTTCAACTTATACCCAGAGGTTCTAAAACTTTGATATAGGTGACTTCCCATAGAAGAGCCTATAGGTAGTCATGGACTTGAGAAATAAATGATCTGCACACTTTTTGGTCCACTACCACCACATATAGTCCACAACTTCTTTGCTTTCAATCTTCCATTCTCACTGCTTTCAAATTCCTAATGTACCAGCCAAGCTCTTTCAAATGCCTAGAAGTCCAGGAACATTTATAACTCGAGATATTTTTCTTTTCATTCCAGGTTATGACCACACAAATTGGTCAAAACCCTGTTGATTAGGAAGGTTTACCCCCACACTTTTTCAGCACCATCCCTAGGCAAAGCTGGAGTGTACCAGCAGTTCATTTTCAGTCCTCAAGCCATCCCAACCACAAACCAGGCCCAGATGTTTATTTAAACTCCATCACTTGGGTGTAGAAAATACTCCACAGAGCTATCAGCATGTGTTGAGGGAGAAGCTCCAAAAATAGTAGGTTACTTGGGGCTTCATAACAACTTCTTTGATACTTATGTTATCTAGGTTAGTTCAGGCCCGATTCTGAATAAACCACTTCTATAATATCATAATTTACTGAATTCTTACCTGAATTTATGACGCAGTAGATCCTTTCTGACTATACAATCATCTGATATGCCATGTTAGATGCTCAGTATCTACTAGGGGCCACCACCACAGCAGAAGTTGCTTTTCAGGTGGTCAATCTTTATCTGAGGAATATGGCATAGCATTATTCCAGAGCCTTTAGGGTTCTATGCTACTGTAAATCCTGTAAACAGGCTTCAAAAATTCAAAGACAGTCCTTATGTACCAGAGATACTTACAATATCATGGAATCTGTTGGGTTGCATGCCCTAAGAAGGCCCAATTGTATCATAGTGAAAGTCTCTTACAGACCTCCCTCTTATGCTCTGGGCCACTTTCAAAGCTGTGGTTCATCCAACAAATGATTTTTTGCAGTATTCTCAAATCTAATATGTACTATATAAAAAATCTGAGGAGGCCTACAAGTGATGTGCTTCTTAGTGTTTAGGAAGCACAAGGTATAATAACATATTCTTTACTTTGGAGAGGTTGCAGTATATGAACACAATTAAAAACTTAAGTAATACAGCATGTCCCTGAATTTTTAGAGGGTTTATAACTAATACCTGGTGTGCAAGTCTCTTTACTGGGGCACTGCAAAAACTGCAACTTCTGCTCCAATCAAGATGATGGCATCAGTATAGTGGGACCACAGAGATGGCCTGCAGAATATCCAGATAATTAAGTTCCTTCCAGACTATAGTATCAAAAAAAGTGTAGGACCAACTAGCATATGAAGAGATACTCAGCATCACTAAGTATTAGGGAAGTGCAAATCAAAACCACAGTAAGATTCACCACTGAGATGCCTCCTATCAAAAAAAGAGAAAATGTGAAATAAATGGTGGGGAAGATATGGAGGAATTTGAACCCTTAGGCACAGCTGGTAGGAGTATAAAACTGTGCAGTCTCTATGGAAAATAGTGTGGCAGTTTCCAAATTTAAATGTGGAATTATCACATGATACAGCAATATCACTTTGAATATATAGCCAAGAGAATTGAAAGCTGGGTCCTGAGAGCTATTTGCAAACCCATCTTCATAGCAACATTATTTGTAATAGCCATGATGTAGAAGCATATAAATGATTCCATTTGTATGAAGTACCTAGAATAGGCAAATCCATAGAGACAAAAAAGTAGACTGGTGATGGCCAAGGAGTGGAAAGGTTTGTGGTAAATGGGGAGTCACCCCTAATAAGCATGGGATATCTTTGATAATTTTAAAATTGATTATGATGATGGTTGCACAGCTTCATGAATATATTCAAAATCACTAGATTGTATAATTTAAGAGGTAGAACATATGGTATATGAAATATGTCTGAATAAGTACTCACACACACACACACACACACACACACACAAAAGAGTATAGGGAAGTTATTATGGTCCTATAGCAAGAATATGAGTGTATATGCCTACTGTGGTTGTTGCTGTTTTTTCTTTTTAATATACATTAATGCACATTAATGCATTATAGCTAGTGTACTTGCCAGTGAGAAATTGTGTACCTCTAGTACATTACCCAGTAGAGAGGTTTTTCCAATTTCAACACAGGGCCTTGATTTAGCAGACTAACAAAGTGAATAGCAATTTTTATTTCTGTATCTCTGATATAAACCCTACCTGACTCCCATTTCATTATACCAAAGCACAATTCAGACTACTAGCCAAACTAAAAATTTTATTTGTGCTTTAGAGCTAATGACCAATGTGAGCAGCTAAATAGTCCACTAATGATAAAACTTGAAGACACTGTAGAAGTCAGGCAAAAAAAAATCTGTTTCTGGGGAACACTGATTTTTTTTGACAAAATATAAACCATAATACTAATGAATATCTACCTATCTGTCCATTCGTTAACTGCATCATACAATTGTGTATGAGTACGTAAGTATGTATTTAGTTTTCGTTAACATTTCATCCTTTTTCCAGAGCTGGAAAAAAAAATGAGATGGAGTAGCACTTCTTTGCCACTTTCAGCTACTACATTATAAACCACATGGCAATAGATAATTTTAAAAGATCTGGCGTGGAATGTGTATATAACTTAAAAACTCCCAAAATGAAGCAACTCAAGAAAAGTCTGTTTTAAATGCTTTCTAGGTCCTAACGCAAACTTGAAATGCAGTAAGTATGTCATCTTCAGAAATTATTCCCATTTGATTAAAAAAATCATTGCTATCAATTTTGCATTTTCCTTAGTTTTATCAATTATCTTCTTTTAAAGGCTCAGTAAGATGGAATATGATAGGAACTTTGCCATTATTTATGAATCAAGATAGTGACTGTCTACAAATAAAGACCTAAGAAATGCTTCTAAAAAGCTTTTGAGACAATAAAACCTCTTTATATTGACATCTCAATTCTAGGGATACCTGTGAGGAAAATTTTTCTAATTCTCATCTCTCTTCAGCCTATTTTATCTTGCCTAAGTGAAGCATAGTGTTAAGCAATTAGCCAGGTAATTTAGGGGAAAAAAAATTAGCTGGGTAGGACTGTGGCTTTGACTTTGAAGGTCACAGAATGAAAGGCACTGTAAGGGTAATTATTTCAAATTCACTCTGATGGAGACAATGAGGGCAATAGAATGTTAAGCTTTTTTTGTTTTTAAGAGGCCAAAATGAATGTAGAATTTAAGGTGTTTTTGTGTATGTGATGACACTCCTGAAAATTGACCTTAAACTTTGAATATCTCTAAATTTGAGATTATTAAATGCTACTTAGGTATTTCTAACATTGTCCATATTCTTCTAATTCAGTTTCTTCTTAACATCGCAGTTAGAAGCAGACAGCTGGCTGACAGTTCCAGAGATCCTCCTACTCTAATTAAATAGGAGATTATTCTCTTCAATGGTCCATGTTGCTGTGTTTAATATCAGCAAATGACATTCACAATGACCTTTTATACTTGGTGACAAATAGGATTCCAGGAAGCCTTTGAATTACCCAATGTAATAGGTAAAATACCCTCCACATCACAGTAATGAAAAAAAAACAAAAACAAAAACAAAAACAAAAAAATCATTTTCAGGTGATAGCTTTGCCAAAATAGAGGAATTTTGAAATTATTTCCATGTGGGTATAAAACAAATTTTAAATATTTATATATCCAGACAAGAAAAATTATTAATAATATTTTCTTTTCTTAGTCTACTCTTCTATATTTTATTTTTTTATTTTAATCATGTATAAGTATTACATAAAAGGCCAAAGGCCCTTTATTTTTCTACTGGGTAAGCCCCTATGTTCTTTTTGCAGTTAATTAATCATTAAATGAAAACTTAAGAAAATTTTAATAATGGGAATTTCCTCTCAAAAAAAAAAAAAAAAAGATTTGTGGCTCATTTTATGTTCCCCAATAACGTTTACGTTTCAAATCTCATAGTTATCTCTCGGACCTTACCTTATTTTACCTAGTAACAATGCTTGGCATTGGTGATCATTTTCTGCATAAAATACTTTCCTCTTTCATCTTTCTGAAAATCACTGGATTTCCTCCTACACTTCTGAACATTTTTCTTAGTTGTTTTTTTGTTGTTGTTGGTTTCTCCAGACCTCTCTACAAGTTGGGTTATCCCGGTTCTCAGCCCTTGAACATTTTTCTCTCCAGTAATTCATCTAGTCTCATGTTTTAAAACACCATTTATATGCTGATTATTCCTGCCTTTATATCACTTTTTAATTCCCCAACCAGGTATTCAATTGCTCACTCAACATCCATGTGGATGTCCAGTTAAGATTTTAGACATGCTATATCCAAAATTGAGCTCTTCTGTATTTTCCAACTCAGTTAATATTAACTCTGTTTCAGTTGCTTAGGCCAAAACATTGGCACCAAGTTCAAGTCTTCTCTAAATTTCAAAGCTTACTCTGGCCAGTCAGAAAATCTATACACTGTACCCTTAAAATGCAGGTTTCCACTGCTACCCACAAGTAGAACATTGTTATGAAATTTTTCATAAGCCACAATGATGGTATAAAGCAAGAAGCAATAACCAGTAACTTACACAGAAATTTTTTTAGTGTTTTCAGACCCCAAACATGACCTGTTATAGGCTTTTCTGATACCTTAGGGCACATCTTGTTAAGAAACACACAAAATAAATTTAGATAAAGCACAGATGCTCACAGACACAGTTCAATGCTATGGCAAATTGGTAGAGATGCTGAGAGAAGTTCCTGGAGAAGGAGCTTGGTGGCACCACTCTTGCTGCTGGGAGTTTGCTGAAAATAATTGTTCAATGCTATTTTCTTTTTTCCTGAAAGCAAAAATCCTCTGAATTTCGTTGGTTGGCAAAAAACAGGTACTAATATAGGTCTTATATATATAGCCAACAGAATAGTGTTTTTCAATTGTGAACCCGATACTTATCTTCTGGTCAAAATTTCCCAGTGACTTCTCTTATCACTGAGGAAAAGCCAAAATCCTTCTTATAACTTAAAAGGTTCCACCCATCTGGCTGCTTATTAATTTTCTAGCTTTCTTTTCTGTTATGCTATTTTTACCTTTGTTCACTCTGCTCCTAGCTGCTTGGCTTTTCTTGCTGCCATGGTTGTTTTTTGTTTGTTTGTTTGTTTCCCTTTCCTATATTTGGTAAAACACTTGCCTGTGCTCTTCTACAATAATCTTATTTAAAATTCACATTTGTGAGCATTTTCCTGTTGTATTTCCATTGCTATTTGCTTTACTGGATCTTGACAAATTCTTTAAGTGAAGTGAGAGTGCTCAATACAGTACTGCCACCAAGGCAACTGCCACCAATGCTTCTAGTAAGCACCAGTAGCTCTAAGTATACAAGGAGATCAGATGTTGGAAAAGCATTTAAGAATTCTGCTAACTCCCTTCAGAAATGTCAAATATTTTTCAATAAGTCTTATCTTTACTTTCAAAGAAAATGTTTCAGAGACATGCAGTTGAACCAGAAACGTACAAATTGGAGGAAATTTACACCATGGGAATATTTAGGTAACATCGAATTTGAGCCTCTATTTCTTTCATTTTCATTATAATGTCATTCTTTATGTAACAGAAACAAGTCCTGATTGCCTATAGAACATTCACTATTTTTTTATCCTATTTTATTGTGTCTTGTCTTAGATGAGTTTTTTATATTAAATGTAAGGATTGGTAGTTAACAGATTACCACACTTCTCATGAAAAGTATGCTAAGAAATAGACATTAAGTTGTCAAGCTAAGAAATTCAACTTGCTGTCTTTATGCATCTCTGATAACCAAATAACATGCTTTCATTTTCCCACACAAATGATGTCCATCAAGCATTTTAAATTCTTGCCACTAAGTTCTTAACGATCATGGAAAAGCTAGAAGTCATTAGAAAAATACATCTAATAAAATGAATTCACAAACTCTTCAAACTCTAAGTTAATCTAAGAATTTTACAATTTACTATAAATGTTGCAAAAATCTCTAGGGTATGTAGAGGGTAAACTAGACATCTGGAACAGAAGAATAATTATGGGAAATATTTAAAAAGTAATTAAATCTCAAAATCTATGTGTTGATGAATGACTGCTTTTTCCTGTCCCACTTTAGCATTTGCATCTGCATAAAATCAAAGCTTTACAAGATAAGTTTTGTTTTTTTTTTTTTAATGGGGAAAAGAAATAGCTATAGTAAATGGAAACACACCTCTACTATTCAGAACTCTAACAATGATAGTGGCCTACCTGGGGTTAACAGTTTTTCCTTTACCATCTTTCTTCATTCCTGAACAATGTGTACAATGAGTATCACTTAGCTAAAACAAATAAATAATAAAAATTCTATTCTAAACTTTGATATTTAGAATAAAACAAATCTTTGAAGATTGTATTACATCCCATATAAAAATTTTGTGTTAGTATTCTCCCTATTCATAATTTCTAGAAAGGTACATTGTGGTATGACATATGTACATAATACTTGTCAGTATACCAAAGCAGTTAGCTTGAGCTGATATCTGTATTGCACAATTAAGGAAGTTTAAACTGAAGAATAATAAAGTTTCTGTGCTCTCCAAAACGGGTAGGCATTAAGCATGATGTTGTTATTCACTGTCATTACAAAGGCCTTTTTAAGTTTTAAAAGCCTGCCTTCTGGAATTCAAAGTCCTCATCTTCTCAACTTCATCATACAACCATGTCTCATCTTCCACCTCAGTGGAAGCAATCATCCATTGCTTATGTTAATCTTGTCCTTCCAGAACCAGACCCCAAGTTGGGAGTAAGCACCAAAAGATTTACTAGGTAAAAAGCAAGTTAGAAAACAAAGGGAATGGAGCCAGGAGCCATCTGTCTGCAACACAGGTTTTACCTATGAAAGAGAAACAGAAGGAAAAAATCTTCTTAGACTGTAACTTAGATCTATGGATATTCAACAGAGCTGGTGGGGCCGCATGGAGCCAAAGTCTATCCTTAGAGCTGTCTCTTGTTTCCCAGGAGTAGGTCTACCTTAGTATCTCTGCTATGTTACTGCCTGACAGTAACCTGTGGGAAGTATATCCTCAACATGAACACAATGATGGTTTTAGGGCACAGTAGTTAGGGTGGTCAGTCTATTTGGGCTTTCCATAGTCAGAGATGTACAAAGTGCATTTTCTAATGGTATGGAAAGGACCACATGCTAATACTCAGAATCTCATAGGAACTAAATCACAGATTTTTTCCCCTATGATATATAGGTAGCCACCTACTGAATAGATTGTAGATAGATTACATAGATAGAGGATAGGTAGGTAGGTAGGTCGATATAGATTAGAGGTATGTCTTTTGTCTTTAGAATCTTGTCTCCCATTAGAATCTCCCAGCAGAGAAAGCCCATTTGTTACTAAGAGAGCTGACAACTGGAACTAAATTTCTGTAGTCAATCTCCTTTTGAATAACCCTAACCCAGGAAAACTCTTAGTCCTTAAAATACAGGTGAGGTAGCTGAATTGTCATGAACAGCATTATTGTGTAAGGGAAATCATTACACTCTAACCCTAAAAGAATAACTCAAAATTCCCCCCCTCACCCAATCTCCTCTAGGCCTTTCCTGTCAACCAAAGCTTCATCTGCAATGGCACTCCAAAACTTTCTAGGTCTACTTCCAAATCCTGGTCTCTCTCAGGCTGTAATGTTTTAAGTTATAATGCTGTTCAATTTTCAAGAGTTAATCAGTTTCTTAGATTATAAAATAATACCTATGATTGTACATATAAGGTTTATAGAAAGGTTTTATATTTTCTAATAAAAATTAGTATTTCACACAAATTATCCATTATTGGTTAAGTGATTAATGTATACTTTTTTAGATGTGGATTGTGACTATTATTTGCTAGTAATATTGCTAGTAGCATATGGCTCAAAGATTATGTATATTTTCCTACAAGGCTTATTTTCTGGAATTATTTCTGAAACTAGAGCATGTCAAGTGTTATATTTTGTTTTCCTTTATTAATCAGGGGAGGAGTAAGCATAGGATAAGGCTGAAGGTCATAGCTAAGTAACAAAACTCACCTGGTGGAAAATACCAGGTACACAGACCTAATCATAATGAATATAGTTTGCATAATAATAATGAATATAAAATTTGCTTCTAAGAGTGAGCTTTTATTATCCCAGCCTAAAAGTGGTTGCAGTCATCTTCTGTCTTTTATTTAGGAGTCCTACCCTAAATTTCATATGTATCTTCTATATAGACTACCACTAGGTTGATATATACCTGCTGTTTATTACTTTTTGATTAATTAAATCATTCTGCATTCTAAATGAGGCCCATATAGTTTTTTCCTAGAAAAATTCTCTGTGTTCTTGCTCAAAAAAGTCAACTAGGATTGGAGAATGTTGGCATTGGATGCATGCTGTCAATTATCCTATTAATCTGTTCTTGGTGTTCATTCTTTCTGTATATTCTCCACATCTTACTTCCATGTGATGGAGACTGAAAAGAATGAAGTGTTGTTCATCTTCTACTTTGTATTTTTAATAACAAGGAGTTACTCACTAAATTTCTATTTTTTGTATTGTGCTCTCTTTTTAACCCGTAATCCTTTAATTTTCATTAATTTGACTTATTTCCACTTTCTGGTATTAGAGAAAATTTGTTGTTATTTCCTTATGCCTTATGGCAACCCATTAGATACATGAAAAGAGTGTTTATATCCCCTTTTAAATGTTTTATTTACCATAAGACAATTTTGAGTTTTTACCACCATTCCTCTTATTACAATTTCTAGACTAGTTATTTTTCCCATCAAAATTCTTATGAATTGCAGTTTGCCATTTCAAAATGTTTCATCTGGATGAATGTTATGACTCCAGGAATATAAGAATTGAATTTGAGAAAGAAAATATGCAGTATTCGTGCTTATACTACAGGGCTATCAACACTTGAATAATTTTGTGAGTGGTTACATTGTGTTGAGCATGGATAATCCCAGACTAGAAAAGAGTAGTTTAACCAAGACTGCCAAATACAGCATCATCAGGAGGGGAGGAGAAATCACAACTGTGGAGAGAGGTCAATGATTTGAGTCAATTTGAAGTATTAGGATAATACTCTGCGGGGTGTGTGTTTGTGTGTGTGTATATGTGTGACACTTGCAAAATCGTAAGTCAAAAAGCCCCGGAATGAATCAGAGGAATTGGAGATGCATTAGAACAGGGTATTCTTTGTAGTTATTTTGCGTGTTGCCTCCTGCCCCGATCCAGTGTATACCTACAAGAAAAAAGGCATTTTGTGTGTGTGTGTGTGTGAATGTACTCAATTTGGAAGGCTTTGTGTCATGAGCCTTCAGCTCTACATTTAAATGGTAGGTATTTGTTATCTCCATTTCTGTGTGAGGTCATAGAAGCATCTAGGTTTACAAACCTTTATACCTTGCTCCAAATTCTACAGCCACTCCCAATTTTGTGTGTGATGCCCAAACTGTTATATTGAAAAAAGACTGATAAAAATTAAAAGTAAAGAAAATCATGGCTGAAGAATTTGATTTGATCAATTGATAGTAAGGGGTTATTGTGGGGAATGTTAAGCTTTTTTTTTTTTTTTTTTCCAAATTCATTGAGAATAAAATAACAGGCTTTAATAGTGGTAGAGAAACTTAAAATAGCCAAATAAAAATATAATTAAGCATCCACCATTTACTTAGTATGTTGCTAGGTGTTTGTACACAAATCATGCTGTAAATGAAATATTACAACCACCATTTTGTGGAAGAGGAAATGGCCCCTAGAGAATTAATTCAAGTTCTCAAGATTATGCAAACTATAAGGGAGGCAGTCAGGACTGAAATTAAAATCTGTGTGGCCCAAATACTTGTGGTTAGTCATCTCTACAGTAACAAAATTTCTAAAAATACTCCCTGTTAACATTTGAAATACATTCCCAGAAAATGCATTTGTCAATGTATTGATAATGATGCATCAAATTAGAAATTTCATAT
Source organism: Meles meles (assembly GCF_922984935.1). Lineage (NCBI taxonomy): Eukaryota > Metazoa > Chordata > Mammalia > Carnivora > Mustelidae > Meles > Meles meles. Next base: position 112,084,390 of record NC_060069.1, on the reverse strand, counting down.
ATTGGAACTTTCAGAGACCTCTTTTAAATTCCATTATTTTCCTATTCGAGGAATCTCCTGTTAAGTTGACAACTGTGTTCCAAAAATGGCCACAGAAATTAAAAGTTATAAATTAGAATTTAGAAGTTATAAATTATGAATGAAAAACAAATTAGGCTAAGTCCTATGTAATGGACTTTGGCTAAGTCCTCGTGTAATTCTACATGAGAAAAAGAAATTATGTTAGCCTTAATCATAATATAATCAGGTAGCTGCATAAAACGATGCTGAGGGAAAATTTTTCCCACTTAAGAAGAAAAATTTTCATATATAAATTAATGCCAGGCAGTTATATAGCCAATGTAACAGTTTAGATTTGTGGGACTTAGAAGAGAAAACATCAATTTTAAAACACAGAATGAGGAAAACTTCAACCACAAAATGATATAAAATGAAATATATTCAAATAAAAAAAAGGAACCCACTAAGAACACAAACTATAAGAAAGGAATTATCTCATTTTTTTAAGATTTGATATTATACAACCTTGACCATCTGGAATATGAAATCCAGAAAAAAATACCTTTTAGCAATAAAATGATGTATTTGAAGTTTTTGTGGTTAATTCCTAAATGAAATCTTCACAGAGATCTTTGCACACAATTTTGCAAAGGCAATTACCTCTTTTCCTAGGCCAGAGCACTTTGAAGGGGGGAATGAACCGTGGGTGCAGAAAAAAGTAGTTGTAAAGCAGTTTCAAGAAGTGAAAACCTACAGCCTGAAATTGAAGTGAGAAGATAAAGATCTCCTGAAACACAAAGGAACTTTGTGAACCACAGCCATTTATTTAGGGTAAACAGTTCTAAATTCCTAGATTGCCCCTGAGGATATGTAGGTACAATAGTCTGAAGGAAATGTGCTCATATTAATGTCTCTGTGTCAAAAGAAAAAAAGTAATTGTGCTCAGTAGTCTCTGAGCACCATAGGTCACTTTGAGTACTAAATAGATTTAGTCACACTTAATATTTGACTATTCAATTTTTCCAACAAGGTATTTTTTTTTTTTTAAGAGGAAAAAAAAATCACTTTCTTCTACTTTGGTTCCTTCCTCGTCATTTCAATTGCTCTTTAAAAAAAAAAAGATCATTTTCCTTTGTAGTCACTTTACTCACTCCACCTTCCCTCCTCCAGTTCTTCTATAGCTATAACAGAGCATAAGGAACTCCAGGAAACAAACAGGCAAACCTATCCTTTCTGTGATCAGCTCTTCTGTCAGGCGAGCTGATGCAGTAAATCTCTCAAAAGACACATTTGTCAGTTGTTACTGAAACAGCATGTGAATTCTATTCTCAGTGACTGCGAGAACACAAAGAGCTTAGGGAAAAGTTAAATTTTAAAGTTACCAATATGGGAAATGCATTAGAAAGAATCAGGTCATAGAGGCAAAAACTCAATTATAATCCCCTAAATTGAGACAGCGAAATCTCAACTGACCCAAATTTGCTGGCTCCTACAACCAGCTACATTTATATTTGAAATGAGTTGAAACGGGAGCTGTGCTGGCAGCCTAACACCTGCTCCCTCTTTTCCCCTTGGGTGGCTGAAGTAATTACCCACCTCTACCTGCACCAGCTTAGGATCTGTGAAATATTGGTCATATAGAGTCAATCATTCCCATGTTCTAAGGTGCCAAATGATCATCTGTTAGAATTGCAACATTGCTGGCAGGCAAACCTATCAGTCCATTTCATTTTTGAGTCTTGTCATGCCCAAATATTCGCTGGCCAATTAGCATTTGTTTTCTACAGTATATACCCTATGGAAAAAATTATAACTTAGTTGAACTGTACTTTCTAAGATTTTCAAACAATTTTTACACATGATTACATTTTAGAAGTATTCTCAACTAGGCCTTTGAATATGGTCATGCTGTGCTCAGAACAAACACGTACATGGTGGAGAATATTGCTTCTCTTTATAAGCACACAACTGTGCCAACTCTGTGGAATATTTATCGGATTAACCGTGGCAGACTTTAATTTATAGTTCCGACCTCAGCCATAAATCTGTCCTACCTGGGTAAAATCATGAACAAGGGGAGCAGCCAAGTTATAATATCACTGTATATCACTGGGAGCAAAGCATCTAAGCAAAAAATTTTGGAGCTTTGTTTTTCAGTTCCACACTGGATAACTAAGAAAAATCCTTACTTTTTCCTGTTCCATTCAATATTCTTGACTAGAGGAATAGAATCATTATTTCTCATCAGAGGATAGTCTGTGGCTTATACTGACAGTTGAGCATTTTTTTTTTCTTCATCTGGAGAAAAGATACAAATGGACTCAACAGACTAGAACATGGCTGTACATAAATAAGGAGGATGCAATGATAGAAAATCTGAAGTTGAAGAATAGAAAATACATGGAGTTCATATTATGTCATCTGAAACTTTTTTTTGTAAAGGACATGGTAATATATCTGCTGAGACAAAGAGAATTGTGTTGGATTTAGATACTTGAGGGAAGAGCAATTTTTACAGGTATTTTGATGAAAGGACAAACACATGAAAGGGTACAAGTTGGTCATGAGTTATTAGTTTAAATATATAAGTGTTTTGAGGCTCAAGTCCTTAGCCAAAAAACAGACAAAAGGAGCTGTATTATATGAGTTAACTTTTTTTTTTAATTAAAGATTTATTTTGAAAGAGCGAAGGAGAGAGTGTGCAAGCAAGGGGAGGGGCACCAGGAGAAGGAGAGGAATCTCAAGAAGATTCCCAGCTGAACATGGAGCCCATCACAGGGCTCTATTCCAAAACTCTGAGATCATGACCTGAGCCAAAATCAAGAGTCAGATGCTTAACTGACTGAGCCACCTAGGCACACCACAAGTTAACTTTTTATTACTAAATTTATTCAAGACCCTGGTATACTATCGTGTCCCTCCTTAGATAGTTTAACTATGGATAAATATAGAATGCTGAGGCAATGTAGGGAAAGGAACTCACCTATTGGAGAATATCTATAGGTGTCCATCATTATTCTAAGAACTTTATATTAATTCAATCAACTTAACAACTCTCTAAAACTGATACAACTTTTTTAATAGCAAACGAAGGCACAGCACAAAAATTGGCGTTATGTATACATCTACTGTAGCAAAAGGCACTATTTTTGTGTGTAGGAAAATGTAAAAATGGGTCAAGTTAGAGAGCTACACATGAAGATAATCGAATAGTAGAGAACAAGGTCTTTAATACGATTGTTAAACTGAACATTGAACCTATCCTTTCTGTACTCATTAGTATTAATATCTTTGAAATAATGTATGTGTTTAAAGTAGTTATTAGGAAAAATATTAAAATACACTCCTACATTAAAAAAAAATAATAGCTGCTAAGGTGGAGTATGAACTTAACCCCCTTGGAGATGAATTTCTTAATTTACAAAAGAAGAAGAAAAGGCTCATTTACTGAGGCTTTTATGAGGAAAAGCTAATGAATTACTATACTTCATGCATTTGAAGTGATTACTGATGAAGTGCTTTCAAATATAAGCAGCTAAATAAAAGTTTAAAATGTGTAATGAAATTTGAAAACTTTTAGTACAAATGAAACATATTGGTATTTTTAAATTGTCTATATAATTTTGATATTTTTATGCCTCTATTCTCTTAATTGTAATAGTGTATACAGATGAAGATTGTGATAGCTGCAAATGTAAAAGCATAATCATGATGTTTTACCATCAATTATACATAAGAAAAATATTATACAATGTTAATAATATAATATCATATGTATAGTATTGTTATGAACAAACTGAATGCTTGTGTCCCCCCAGAATTCATATGTTGAAACTCAATCCAAGAATGTGGATTCTTGGGCTTTTGGAAGGCCTTAGGATTAGATGAGGTCAGGCTGAAGCCCTAATGATGGACTTAGTTTTATGAGTTACAAAGAGCTTGCTTCCCTTCTCTGCTCTCTACATGTGAGGGTACAAACAGAAGTTGGCAGTCTGCAACAGGAAGCAGTGCCCTCACCGGCATTCAGCCATACTGGCACGATCTTGGACTTCCATCCTCCAGAACTGGGAGAAATAAGTTCATGTTGTTTATAAGCTATCCAGTCTATGGTATTTCTTTACAGTCCAAACTAAGACAAGTTTTATATTTATATTGACTCATATATGAACCGAATACACCAGATATTAACTTTGTGAAATAGAGCTGGTACTTTAAACAAAATTCGTTAACTTGTAGCGTAACTTTTATATTCCAAACCCTATAATACAAAGATGGGTAATCATATTTTTGAAAGGTGATTACTGTCAAAAAACAAAACAAACTAAAAAAAAAAAAATAAAGGTGCTTACTGAGATATAAAAAATATCATTTGTGGGGCACCTGGGTGGCTCAGTGGGTTAAAGCCTCTGCCTTTAACCTCAGGTCTGCCTTTAATGCTCAGGTCATGATCTCAGGGTCCTGGGACTGAGCCCCGCATCAGGCTCTCTGCTCCGCAGGAAGTCTGTTTCCTCCTCTCTCTCTGCCTGCCTCTCTGCCTACTTGTGATTTCTCTCTGTCAAATAAATAAAATATTAAAAAATATATTTATCATTTGTGTGAACTGAGAAAAGTGAATAAGAGGGCTTTGGGATATCCTATAGGAGAAAAATAAAAATAATTTAGAGTAGTTGAAACATTCTGAATCAAGTGGATAAAGGGAATAATGAAAGTAGATTTGGAGTGCAGGGAGTCAGTGGATAAACACATGGAAAAACAAAAGAGGGGAAGTCCATATTTTCACTCATCCATCCACTTTTTTTTAATCTACCAGGCATTAAGTTTAGTGTTTTAGTAAAGTTGACCCCAGGTACCATAATGAGCCAAAAAAAAAAAAAAAAAAAAAGGCTGGATGACATCAGTATAAAGGCTAAACAATACCTATAGAACAAAACAGGTACTAGATAATTGTCTCCACATTCAAATTTGGACTATGTCCAAGACCTTCAGAATCAGGCAACCTCAGGTGTCATCTTAGCTTTGCTCCCTGTATCAGTTAAGTGAACTTTGATAAGTCATAAGTCATTTATTCTCTATGAGTCTCATGGTTTACATACAAGAAATATGTTTGATATTTTTCTTGCCAGAATTGTTAATTAACATTAAAAGGTATTCTTAAATCTATAAAGAGTGAGAGCATACCCATCCCTCTAAACTTTTATAAAATTAATATTTAATATGTACATTTACAAAAGAAAGCAACACAGTATCACTATTTTTTTCTTTTTTATAGTTTTTACCTAAGTTGCTTTATTTTGGTTAGTAATAGTGGTATAAGAAAATTATAAAAAGTATTAGTTATTTTACCACAGTATTTATATTCTTTCTCAGGCTGGTTACTATTTTTTTCAAAGAAAAGAACATTTATAGGAAAAATAATATCTGGTTAAACAAAATATCCAAATAATTTTCAAAGTGAAATGATGTCAATCTGGCAGGAGGTTTCTTATGAAGTGACATTCTTTCTCTACTCATTCTTACCCTATTCAATTTGTATATTGACTTACAAGAGAAATTTAATAAAAGTGTGGTGAGAAAAAGATGAAAGAAACAGTACCTATTTTATTTAAAGGATTCAGATTTCAGAAGAGATGTTATTAGTTTAGAGGATGGCCTAATTATCAGAAGATGGAAAATAAACTGTAATTTTAGGTATTATAAATTTATTTCTGTATCTGTATTGCATATACTTAACTGATGTTTATAGAATAAAGAACATAGATAAATTACATTTATTTGTGCTTTAAATTTGTGATGCATTATTTATGTGCCTTCTTTGTATTCTTATCATATTTTATCACTGTAACAACTATATGATACAATACCATTATCCACCTGTTGTAAAGAGGAAATTTATATAGTGAGTTAAAAGAAAAGAAATTTGCCCAAGGACATATAGCTAAGATATTTCAGAACACAGTTTGAACCAAAACAATCTGGAGCCTAAATCACACATCTGAAAATATTAGGGGGTGATAAATGCAGAAAAGGTAATGTAAGTTCTGAAAACTTTTACACAAAAGCAATGAGAGCATTGGCAAAATTTGTCAAAAACCAACATCTTCAGAACCCTAAAAATTAAAGTATTTCAGCATTCTGGGGTACATTTTTAAAAATTCAGAATCTCAGTAAGAACAGCAGGCATTTTGACTTTGTAACTTATTCATCCCCGTCTTCCAGCCTGTACCTGTTATAGATTGAATTGTATACCCTCAAATAACATTTGAAGTCTTAACCTCCAGTTCTCTTAATGTGACCTTATTTGAAATGGAATCATTGCAGATGTAATTAGTTAAGATGAGGTCATTTTATACTAGGGCAAGCCTTTAATTTAACATGACTGGCAACCTCATAAGAGAAGACACAGACACGGATGCAAGGGGAGAACGCCACGTAATGACAAAGGCAAAGACTGAAGTGCTGTAGCTGAAAGACAAGGAATGGCAAGGATTGCAAAGCAGTAGAAGCCTGGAAGAGGTGAGGAAGGAATTTTCCTTACAAGTTTCAGCCAATGCCTTGATTTCAAACTTCGAGCCACTAGAATTGTGTCATAATAAATATCTGTTGTTCTACCCACTCACTTTGAGATCCTTTGTTATGGCAGACCTAGGAAATTAATACAGCACCTGACAAAATAGCCCTAAAATACATGAAGCAAAAACTGTCACATGACTTCCAGTTTCTTCTGCATGTAAGGAGACACTCTAGTACTCTGTCCTAACAAGTAAAAAGCTGAAAAGCTGAACATACTGAAAATGAACAACTCTACTTGGATCCTTAAAAGAGAGGAGAATATAGGAAAAACTGGTACCCAAAGATTGGAGATACTGACAAGCAAATACTAAAAACCACAACAACAACAACAAAAAGCTAACTTACCAGAGCAGAGACCCAGGAGAAAAAAACACGGTGGAAACCAGTACCAGGGTAGAAAATCCTGAACTGCAGCTGATGAATTGCTGGAAGCTCAATGTGGACAACTGTGAGAGTTAAAAATACCAGAATGATGGCTAATAGGAGGACCTCCATATTACTGTGAGATTTGTCTAGGACTTCAGCCAGCTTCCTGCAGTGAATACAAGAGAAAGATCCCCTCAGTCCTCTGGCAAGGAGAGGCCAGAGAAACCATTTTGAAATATGCTAGAGTACTCTGTTCCTCTTAATAAAATCTGATCTAAGAGGAAACTAGTTAAATAGAATGTAATCAGCTGGGTATTATCAGAGCCTAACTGACATGGGAAAGGGAATTACCCTACTCTAGGTAATTCTCCTTCCATGTGGGAGAAAAGAGATACATGACTGTAGCCCACACTAGCCACCTGTCTCACTTAAGCAGGGAGAAGAAAACCAGAAATTCTTGTGAAGTTCACAGTGTAGAAGCCTAGGCTAGATCTAAAATCTAAAAGGCTGAGACCTAGTTACAATAAAGAATGTTAACCCTCTCTCCTCATCTCACCATCACATTCTAAAAGCCTATTTATAGCTACTCTTTTTGCCCAGTACGTCATGTCTTGCTATTAAGATTTACAAGGCATACCGAAAGACAAAAAACACAGTTTGGGGAGAAAGAGCAAGCATCAGAACCAGACATGGAGGGATGTTGGAATTATCAAACCAGGAATTTAAAACAATTATGGTTAATATGCTAAAATAGACAGCAGGCAGGGAAAGATGGGTAATATAAGTAGAGAGATAGAAATACTGAGAAAGAACTAAAGGAAAAATAAAAGACTTGAGATAAAAAGCACTGTAACAGAAATGAAGAATGCTTTTGATGGGCTTGTTAGTAGACTGAATACAGCTGAGGAAAGAATCTCAGCACTAGAAGATACATCAATAGAATCCTTGAAACTGGAAAAGCGAAGAGAACAAAGGCTAAAAAACATAGAACAGAATATCTAAGAACTGTGGGACAACTAAAAAAAGGTGTTACATACACATAATGAGAATACCAGAAGGCGAAGAAAGGAAAAAAAAAGGACAGAAGAAATATTTGAAATGATAATGACTAAGAATTTCCATCAAATTAATGTCAGACACCACATCACAGCTTCAAGAAGCTCATTTGCCAAAGGATAAAACTCAAAAAAAAAAAAAAAAAAAAAAAAAAGCCCTACACTTAGGGATATCATTTTCAAACTACAGAAAATCAAAGATAAAGAAAAAAAAAATCCTGGAAAGAAGCCAGAAGAAAAAAAAAATAACCTTACCTATAGAGGAACAAAGATAAAAAATTATATCCAACTTCTCAGAAACCATGCAAGCAAGAGGACAGGTGGGATGTTTAAAGTGTTGTGGGGTGAAAACCCACTAACCCAGAATTCTCGTATCCTGTGGAATTATCCTTCAAAAGTGAAGGAGACTGTGGTGAGTGGGTGAAATAAATGAAAGGTTTCAGAAGATACAAACTTCCAGTTATAAAATAAGTAAGTCTTGGGGATGTAATGTACAGCATGGTAATTATAGTTAATAATACAGTATTATATATGTAAAGGTGATTAAAAGAGTAAATCTTAAATTTTCCCATCACAAGGAAAAGAAATCGTAACTGTGTGTGGTGATAGAGGTTAAGTAGACTTAATGTAATTATTTTGCAATATATACAACATCAAGTCATCATGTGGTACACTTGAAACTCAGATAGTGTCATACAACAATTATATATCAATTTAAAAAACTAAAGAAGAGATAAAGGAATTCTGAGACAGCCACAAATTGAGGGAATTTGTTGCCAATAGATCTGCTTTGCAAGAAATGTTGAAAGAAATTCAGAGAAAATGAAAATAATATAGGTCATGAACGTGGATCTACATAAGGAAGAACATGGAAGAAGGAATATATGTAGGCAAAATTAAAATACACATTCTTATTCTAACATGATCTAACAGTTAACAGTTTGTTCAAAATAACAAAAATGTATTCAATCATGCACACTTATCCATATATCATGTGTACATTATATATAAGCTTATATATGCTTATACATAAGTGAAATGAATGACAATGATACAAGGGATGGGAAGAAGGAATTAGGATTACTTTATTATTATAAGGTACTCACACTACCCACAAAGCGATATAGTGTTATTTGAAAGTGGATTCAGATTTGTTGTAAATGATATTACAAATTCTAGGGCAATGACTGTAAAAAAAAAAAAGAAAGAAAAGAAAAAAGTATATACTAAGAAAGGAGAGAAAATGCAGTCATATAAATGTTTAATTAAAACCACAGAAAGAAACAAACAAAAAAGGAGGAAAAATAGGAACACAGAATAAGGGAAACATGTGATGTGGTAGAAACATGATTGTGTTGTGGTAGATACTAATCCAAATATAATAATCACTTTTTGAGTACATATGGTCTAAATGCCCTATCAAAAGACAGAGATTGTCAGAATGGATCAAAAAACATGACCCAAAGATGGTGGAGGATTGGAGACCTAATATCATTGGATCACAGGTGTTCAACTAGATAGTTATCAAACCATTCTCAACACTTACATACACAACAGGAGATCAAAGAGAAGAAAAGCAGCAATTCTAGGAACAGAAAAGTGACCAATTTCTGGAAGGTAGGACTTGCAGAGAAGTGAATCCAAGGTGACATATGGGAAGAGAGACCACGGGGGGAGGGGCCAGCTCCCAGCAAGCAGTAGAGAAGCAAAGCACAAAATTGGAACTTTTAGAAGTCTGCTTCACTGAGGGATGTTGCTAAGTGTGGGGTGGAGCCCTCGCTCCCTGGAACAGTGTGGTCTCAGGTCCCGTGGAGTCACAGAAGGACTCGGGGTGCCTGAGTGTGGCAGAGCTTCCAGGTATTGGAGCAGGGAAGCTGGCAGCAGAGACAGAGTCAAGCAATGGGCTCTCAGTTTGGGATACCTTAAACCATGATCCAAGGCACAGTCAGGCCACTGCTCTTCAGGCAGGGACCCAACAAGCTGCAGACCCAGGGAGATTCACCTTCCTCTTCCAAGAGGAGTGGTACAGGAGTTTGCTGCAGGAATCTGCTGGGTTTGGAGAATCCAAACGGGGCTGTACACCAGAGATAGAAACACACAGTCACAGGCTGGGTGAGCTCAGAGTGAGGTCAGAGACCAAGGAGACAGGTGTGATTGACTGCTTTTCTCTGAGTGTGCACTAAGTAGAGGGGACCTGAGATCTTGGCTCCTCCATGGCCAGAGATTGGGAGGCTGACTACTTCACTCCCATCCTCCAAATCAGTATGGAAAGTGTTCAGGTAACAAAAGCTGCCAAGAGCAAAACGAAGCAGACAATTGAGTCTGGCCTCTGGCAAGGGTGGTGCAATTCCACCTCAGGCAAAGACATTTGAGAATCAATGCAACAGTCCCCTCCCCCAGAAGATCAACAAGAATATCAAGCCAAGATCAAGTTCACCAATCTATGAGAACTGCAAAACCTCAGAAATACAGGAATACAGCATATGGAATTAATGGCCTTTTCTCCCATGATTCTTTGGTCTTTCAAAGTTAAATTTCTTAAATTTTATTTTTTTTCTTCTTCTATTTTTCTAAAATTTTCCACTTTCCTAATTTAAAATTTTCAAACTATCTTATCAATACCTTTTGAAAAATCTTTAAAATTTTTCATTGTTATAGTCAAAATCTGTCCCTTTATTGTAATTAGTTTTATTTTTGTATACATATAGGTTTTCCTTTCTTTAAAATTTTGAGATACAATTTCTTATAACAGATCAAAATATACCTGAAATCTAGTTCATGGCTTTGTTCTACTCTCCAGCCTGATCACATTCTTTCCTTTATTTTTTTTTCTTTTTTTCAACCAACTTCTTTTCAATTCCTTTTTTTAGAATCTTTTTAAATTTTCATTTTTATAATCATATTCCTTCCCTTCATCATTTTTACCATTATTTTTGTATACATACAAATTTCTCTTTCTTTAAAATTTTGGGAGGCAGCTTTTTCTAACAGACCAAAATACACCCAAAATCAAGTGTGTGGTTCTGTTCTATTCACCAGTCTAATATATCTATCTAGATAGATATATTAGAAAAAAACCTATCTATCTATGTAGATAGATAGATTTTTTTCCCCTCCTTTCTTCTCCCAGTTTTAGGTCTCTTCCAATTAGAATTAGGTTAGTGTGTGTGTGTGTGTGTGTGTGTGTGTGTGTGTGTGTATATATACATACACACATACATATATATATATATTTTTTTTTTTTTTTCTGGGTCCATCACTACCCTTTTAGTATTTAGTTCTCTCATTCATCTATTCTTATCTGGATAAAAGAACAATGAAAAAAAATTCACCTCAAAAAAAAAACAAAAAAAAAAACGAGAGGCAGATTGGGACCTAATCAATACAGACATTAGTAAGATGTCAGATCTAGAGTTCAGAATGACGACTATCAAGGTGCTAGATGGACTCAAAAAAAAAAAAAAAAACATGGAAGACACTAGAGAATCCCATTCTGGAGAAATAAAAGAACTCAAGTCTAACCAAATTGAAATAAAAAAAGGCATTAATGAGGTCCAATAAAAAATGGAAGCTCTTACTGCTAGGATAAATCAGGCAGAAGAGAGAATTAGTGATTTAGAAGACCAAATGATGGAGAATAAAGAAGCTGAGCAAGAGAGACAAACAACTACTTGACCATGAGGGGAGAATTTGAGAAATAAGTGATACCATAAAATGAAACAATATTAAAATAATTGGGATCCCAGAAGAAGAGGAAAGAGAAAGAGGGGCAGAAGGTATATTGGAGCAAATTATTGTAGAGAATTTCCCTAAATTGGCAAAGGGAATAAGCATTAAAATCCAAGATGCACACAGAGCCCCGCTCAATATCAATAAAAATAGGTCCACACGTCATCACCTACTAGTAAAACTTACAAGTCTTACTGACAAAGAGAAAATCCTAAAAGCAGCCTGGGACAAGAGGTCTGTAACATAAAACACTAGAAATATTGGATTACCAGCAGACCTATCCACAGAAACTTGGCAGGCCAGAAAGGACTATGATATATTTGAGCACTAAATGAGAAAAATATGCAGCCAAGAATACTATATCCAGTTAAGCTGTCATTGAAAATAGAAGGAGAGATTAAAAGGTTCCAGGACAAACAGAAACTAAAAGAATTTGCAAACACCAAATCAGCCCTACAGGAAATACTGAAAGGGGTACTCTAAGCAAGAGAAAGTCTAAAAGTAACAGACCAGAAAGGAACAGAGACAATATAGAGTCATAGTCACCTTACAGGCAATACAATGACACTAAATTCTTATCTTTCAATAGTTACCCTGAATGTAAATGGGCTAAATGCCCCAATCAAAAGACACAGGGTATCAGAATGGATTAATAATAATAATAATAATAAAAGACCCTTTGATATGTTGGTCTGCAAGAAACTCCTTTTAGACCTAAAGACACCTCCAGATTTAAAGTGAGGGGATGGAAAACCATTTACCATGCTGATGGACATCAAAAGAAAGGAAGGGTGCCAATCCTATATCGGATAAATTAGATTTTAAGCCAAAGACTATGATAAGAGATGAGGAAGGTCACCATATCATATTTAAAGGGTCTGTCCAACAAGACTATCTAACAATTTTAAATATCTATGCCCCAACCATGGGAGCAGACAAGTATATAAACCAATTGATAACAAAAATCAAAGAAACACATCAACAATACTACAATAATAGTAGGGGACCTTAACATCAGGGATCATCTAAGCAAAATCATCTAAGTTCAGATCATCTAAGAAAAGATCAACAAGGCAAAAAAGGCTTTAAATGACACACTGGACCAGATGGGCCTCACAGATATATTCAGAATATTCGATCCCAAGCAACAAAATAAACATTCTTCTCTAGTGCACATAGAACATTCTCCACAATAGATCACATCTGGTCACAAAGCAGGTCTCAACCGGTACCAAATAATGGGATTATTCCCTGCATATTTTCAGACCACAGTGAAACTAGAACTCAGCCACAAGAGGAAAGTTGGAAAGAACTCAAATACATCAGGCTAAAGAGCATCCTACTAAGGAATGAATGGGTCAACCAGGAAATTAAAGAAGAATTTTAAAAATTCATGGAAACAAATGAAAATGACAGCACAACTATTCAAAATCTTTGGGACATAGCAGAGGTGGTCCTGAGAAGAAAGTACATAGAAATATATACTTTATTGAGAAACAAGAAAGGTCTCAAATACACAACCTAACCCTACACCTAAAGGAGCTGGAGAAAGAATAGCAAGGAAAGCCTAACCCAGCAGAAGAGAAATAATAAAGATCAGAGCAGAACTCAATGAAATAGAAACCAAAAGAATAGTAGAATAAATCAAAGAAAGTAGGAGCTGTTTCTTTGAAAGAATTATAAGATTGGTAAACTCCTGGCCAGACTTATTAAAAAGAAAAAAAGAAAGGACCTAAATTAATAAAATCATGAATGAAAGAGAAGAGATCACAATGAACACTAAAGAAATACAATTATAAGAACATATATGAGCTACAATATACCAGCAAATTATACCAAAAATATACCAGCTACTATATACCAACAATCCGGAAGAAATGGATGCATTCCTAGAGACATTTAAGCTACCAAAACTGAACCAGGAAGAAGTAGAAAACCTGAACAGATGCATACCCAGTGAGATATTGAAGCAGTCATCAAAAATCTCCCAAAAAAGAAGAGCCCTGGGCCAGATGGCTTCCTCAGGGAATTCTACCAAACATATAAATAAGAATTAATACCCATTCTCCTGAAACTGCTCCAAAAAAGAGAAATGGAAGGAAAACTTTCAAACTCATTTTTTGAGGCCAGCCTTAACTTGACCCCAAAACTAAACAGAGACCTTATCAAAAAGGACAATTGCAGACCAATAACCTTGATGAACACAGATGTGAAAATTCTCACCAAAATACTAGCCAATAGGATCCAACAGTACATTTAAAGGATTATTCACCATGACCAAGTGGGATTTATTCCTGTGCAATTGTTGTGCCAACAACGTTGGCTCAACATCTGCAAATCAATCAATGTGATACAATACATTAATAAAAATGGACAAGAACCATACGATATTCTCAATAGAAGCTAAAAAAGCATCCTTTCTTGATCAAAACTCTTCACAGTGTGGGGATAGAGGGTCCATATCTCAATATCATCAAATCCATCTATGAAAAACCCACAGCAAATATCATTCTCAATGGGGAAAAACTGAGAACTTTTCCCCTAAAGTCAGGAACACGGCAGGGTTGTCCACTATCACCACTGCTTTCAGCATAGTATAGAAGTTTTAACCTCAGCAGTCAGACAACAAAAAGAAATAAAATTCATCTGAATTGGCAAAGAAGTCAAACTCTCACTCTTTGCAGATGATATGATAATTTATGTGGAAAACCCAAATGACTCCATTCCAAAACTGCTAGAACTCATACAGGACTTCAGTAAAGAGGATATAAAATCAATGCACAGAAATCAGTTGCATTTCTGTACATCAACAGCAAGATAGAAAAAAAATATATAAATTAAGGAGGTGATCCCACTTACAATTGCTCCCAAAACTATAAGATACCTAGGAATAAATCTAACCAAAAAGGCAAAGAATCTGTACTCAAAAAACTATTAAGTACTCATGAAAGAAATTGAGGAAGACACAAAGAAAAGGAAAAAATTTCCATGGCCATTGATTGGAAGAACAAATATTGAGAAAATGCCTATGCTACCTAAAGCAATCTACACATTTAATGCAATCCCTATCAAAATACAATCATTTTTTTTTCAAAGAAATGGAACAAATATCCTAAAATTTATATGGAACAAGAAAAGACCCCGAATAGCCAGAGGAATGTTGAAAAAGAAAGCCAAAGTTGGCAGCATCACAATTCCAGATTTCAAGCTCTGTTACAAAGTTGTTAATCATCATGACAGTATGGTACTGGCACAAAAACAGACACATAGTTCAGTGGAACAGAATAGAGAGCCCAGAAATCGATGCTCAACTCTATGGTCAACTAATCTTCGACAAAGCAGGAAAGAATGTCCAATGGAAAAAAGTCTCTTAAACAAAAGGTGTTGGGAAAACTGGACAGCCACATGCAAAAGAATGAAACTGGACCATTTCCTTACACCACACACAAAAATAGACTCAAAATGGAAGAGGACCTCAATGTGAGAAAGGAATCCATCAAAATCCTTGAGGACAATACAAGCAGCAACCTCTTTGACCTCAGCCACAGCAACCTCTTCCTAGAAACATCACCAAAGACAAGGGAAGCAAGGGCAAAAAATGAACAATCAGAATTTCATCAAGATCAAAAGTTTTTGCACAGCAAAGGAAACAGTCAACAAAACCAAAAGACAACCAACACAATGAGAGAAGATATTTGCAAAGTACATATCAGATAAAGAGCTAATTTGCAAAATCTATAAAGAACTTATCAAATTCAACACCCAAAGAACAAATAATCCCATCAATAAATGGACAGAAGACATGAACAGAAATTTCTGCAAAGAAGGCATCAAAATGGCCAACAGACACACAGCATCAGGAAATTACAAATCAAATCCACAGTGAGACACCATCTCACACCAGTCAGAATACCTAAAATTAACAACTCAGGAAAGGTCAGCTGTTGGCGAGGATGTGGAGAAAGGGGAGCCCTCCTACACTGTTGGTGGGAATGCAAGCTAGTGTAGCCACTCTGGAAAACACTATGCATGTTCTTCAAAAAGTTGAAAATAGAGCTACCAGCTATGACCTACAACCCAGCAATCACACTACTGGGTATTTATCCTAAAGATACAAATGTAGTAATCTGAACGGGCAAGTGCACCTATATTTTAAAGCAGCAATATCCACAATAGCCAAACTATGGAAAGAACCTAGATGTCCCATCAACAGATGAATGGATAAAGAAGATGTGGTATATAAACACAATGGAATGCCATACAGCCATGAAAAAACACCCATGAAATCCTGCCATTTGCAAAGACATGGATGGAAGTAGAGGGTATTATGCTAAGCAAAATAAGTCAATTAGAGAAAGACAATTATCATATGATATCTCTCATATAAGAAATTTGAAAGGCATGGTGGGGTGTCATGGGAGACCGGGAGGGAACAAAAATAAAACAAGATGAGACTGGGGAGGGAGACAAACCATAAGAGACACTTAATCCCAGGAAAAGAACTGAGGGTTGCTGGGGGGTGGAAGGGAGTGATAGGGTGGTTGAGTTATGGACATTGGGGAAGGTATGTGCTATGGTGAGTGCTGTGAATTGTTTAAGATTGATGAATCACAGACCTGTACCCCTGAAGGAAATAATACATTATGTGTTAAAACACAAAACAAAACAAACAAACAAAAACACAACCCAACTATATATTGTCTCTAAGAAACCTACTTAAATATAAAGACACAAATAGATGAAAAATAAATGAATAGAGGGGGGAGGAGTCAAGATGGCGGAGAAGTAGCAGCCTGAGACTACATCAGGTAGCAGGAGATCAGCTCCATAGCTTATCTAAACATTGCAAACACCTACAAATCCGACGGGAGAGCGAAGAGAAGAAGAACAGCAACTCTAGAAACAGAAAATCAACCACTTTCTGAAAGGTAGGACTGGCGGAGAAGTGAATCTAAAACGACGGGAAAATAGACCGCGGGGGGAGGGGCCGGCTCCCGGCAAGCGGTGGAGCAACGGAGCACAAAATCAGGACTTTTAAAAGCCTGTTCCACTGAGGGACATTGCTCCAGAGGCTAAACCAGGGTGAAGCCCACGCGGGGTCAGCGTGGCCCCAGGTCCCGCAGGGTCACAGAAGGATCGGGGGTGTCAGAGAGTCGGAGAGCTCGCAGGTATTAGAACGGAGAAGCCGGCTGCAGAGACAGAGCCGAGGACTGAACTCTCAGCTCGGGGTTACCTTGAACCGGTCGCGGGCTGGGTGAGCTCGGAGCGCGGCTAGAGGCTGGGGATACGGGAGTGATTGGGTGCTGTTCTCTGGGGGCGCGCTGAGGAGTGGGGCCCCGGGCTCTCGGCTCCTCCAGGCTGGAGACTGGGAGGCCGCCATTTTCATTCCCGTCCTCCGGAACTCTACGGAAAGCGTTCAGGGAACAGAAGCTCCCAAAAGTGAACCCGAGCCGATTACTTAGTCCGGCCGCCGGTGAGGGCGGTGCAATCCCGCCTCGGGCAAAGACACTTGAGAGTCACTACAACAGGCCCCTCCCCCAGAAGATCAACAAAATATCCAGCCAGGACGAAGTTCTTCTATCAAGGAAAGTAGGTTCATTTCCTAAGACAGCTGCGCAATTCCAGAGGAGGAGAAAGCAAAGCACGGAACTCATGGCTTTCTCCCCATGATTCTTTAGTCTTGCGGCTACTTCAATTTATTTTTTCTCTTTTTTCAATTTTTTTCCTTTTTTTTTTTCTTCTTCTGCTATTTTTTTTAAAACTTTTACCCTTTTCTTTTTTAACGTTTTTTGACTAGTTTATCTAAATATATATATTTTTTCTTTCTTTTTTATATTTTTTCTTTATTTGTTTTATTTTTTAAATTTTTTTCTTTTTTTTCTTTTTTCTTTTTTTTTTTCAGAACCTGTTTTTATCCCCTTTCTCCCCCCCACAATTAGGGGTCTCTTCTGACTTGGTTACAGCGCATTTTTCTGGGGTCTTTGGCACCCTTTTAGTAGTTTATTTGCTCCTTCATATCCTCTTATCTGGACAAAATGACAAGGCGGAAAAAATCACCACAAACAAAAGAACAAGAGACAGTACCGAAGGCTAGGGACCTAATCAACACAGACATTGGTAATATGTCAGCTCAAGAGTTCAGAATGACGATTCTGAACATTCTAGCCGGGCTCGAAAAAGGCATAGAAGATATTAGAGAAACCCTCTCTGGAGATATTAAAGCCCTTTCTGTAGAAATTAAAGAACTAAAATCTAACCAAGTTGAAATCAAAAAAGCTATTAATGAGGTGCAATAAAAAATGGAGGCTCTCACTGCTAGGATAAATGAGGCAGAAGAAAGAATTAGTGATATAGAAGACCAAATGACAGAGAATAAAGAAGCCGAACAAAAGAGGGACAAACAGCTACTGGACCATGAGGGGAGAATTCGAGAGATAAGTGACACCATAAGATGAAACAACATTAGAATAATTGGGATTCCAGAAGAAGAAGAAACAGAGAGGGGAGCAGAAGGTCTATTGGAGAGAATTATTGGAGAGAATTTCCCTAATATGGCAAAGGGAACAAGCATCAACATCCAGGAGATGCAGAGAACCCCCCTCAAAGTCAACAAGAATAGGTCCACACCCCGTCACCTAATAGTAAAATTGACAAGTCTTAGTGACAAAGAGAAAATCCTGAAAGCAGCCCGAGAAAAGAAGTCTGTAACATACAATGGCAAAAATATTAGATTGGCGGCAGACTTATCCACAGAGACCTGGCAGGCCTGGAAGAGCTGGCATGATATATTCAGAGCACTCAACGAGAAAAACATGCAGCCAAGAATACTCTATCCAGCTAGGCTATCATTGAAAATAGAAGGAGAGATCAAAAGCTTCCAGGAAAAACAAAAACTGAAAGAATTTGCAAACACCAAACCAGCTCTCCAGGAAATATTGAAAGGGGTCCTCTAAGCAAAGAGAGAGGCTAAAAGTAGTAGATCAGAAAGGTACAGAGACAATATACAGGAACAGTCACCTTACAGGCTAATAATGGCACTAAATTCATATCTCTCAATAGTTACCCTGAATGTTAATGGGCTAAATGCTCCAATCAAAAGACACAGGGTATCAGAATGGATAAAAAAACAAAACCCATCAGTATGTTGCCCGCAAGAAACTCATTTTAGACGTGAAGACACCTCCAGATTTAAAGTGAGGGGGTGGAAAACAATTTACCATGCTAATGGGCATCAGAAGAAAGCTGGGGTGGCAATCCTTATATCAGATCAATTCGATTTTAAGCCAAAGACTATAATAAGAGATGAGGAAGGACACTATATCCTACTCAAAGGGTCTGTCCAACAAGAAGATCTAACAATTTTAAATATCTATGCCCCTAACGTGGGCGCAGCCAACTATATCAACCAATTAATAACAAAATCAAAGAAACACATCAATAATAATACAATAATAGTAGGGGACTTTATCACTCCCCTCACAGAAATGGACAGATCATCCAAGCAAAAGATCAACAAGGAAATAAAGGCCTTAAATGACACACTGGGCCAGATGGACATCACAGATATATTCAGAACATTTCATCCCAAAGCAACAGAATACACATTCTTCTCTAGTGCACATGGAACCTTCTCCAGAATAGATCACATCCTGGGTCACAAATCAGGTCTCAACCGGTATCAAAAGATTAGGATCATTCCCTGCATATTTTCAGACCACAATGCTCTGAAGCTAGAACTCAATCACAAGAGGAAAGCTGGAAACAACCCAAATACATGGAGACTAAACAGCATCCTTCTAAAGAATGAATGGGTCAACCAGGAAATTAAAGAAGAATTGAAAAAATTCATGGAAACAAATGATAATGAAAACACAACAGTTCAAAATCT
Organism: Meles meles; assembly: GCF_922984935.1. Lineage (NCBI taxonomy): Eukaryota > Metazoa > Chordata > Mammalia > Carnivora > Mustelidae > Meles > Meles meles. The sequence goes on along the minus strand of NC_060069.1, from coordinate 112,064,782 downwards.
GTGGGACACAGCAAAGGCAGTCCTGAGAGGAAAATATATAGCGGTACAAGCCTTTCTCAAGAAATAAGAAAGGTCTCAAGTACACAACCTAACCCTACACGTAAAGGAGCTGGAGAAAGAACAAGAAAGAAACCCTAAACCCAGCAGGAGAAGAGAAATCATAAAGATCAGAGCAGAAATCAATGAAATCAAAACCAAAAAAACAATAGAAAAAATCAATGAAACTAGGAGCTGGTTCTTTGAAAGAATCAATAAGATTGATAAACCCCTGGCCAGACTCATCAAAAAGAAAAGAGAAAGGACCCAAATAAATAAAATCATGAATGAAAGAGGAGAGATCACAACTAACACCAAAGACATACAGACAATTATAAGAACATACTATGAACAACTCTACGCCAACAAATTGGACAATCTGGAAGAAATGGATGCATTCCTAGAGACATATAAACTACCACAACTGAACCAGGAAGAAATAGAAAACCTGAACAGGCCCATAACCAGTAAGGAGATTGAAACAGTCATCAAAAATCTCCCAACAAACAAAAGCCCAGGGCCAGACGGCTTCCCAGGGGAATTCTACCAAACATTTAAAGAAGAACTCATTCCTATTCTCCTGAAACTGTTCCAAAAAATAGAAATGGAAGGAAAACTTCCAAACTCATTTTATGAGGCCAGCATCACCTTGATCCCAAAACCAGACAAGGATCCCACCAAAAAAGAGAACTACAGACCAATATCCTTGATGAACACAGACGCAAAAATTCTCGCCAAAATACTAGCCAATAGGATTCAACACTACATTCAAAGGATTATTCACCATGATCAAGTGGGATTTATTCCAGGGCTGCAGGGTTGGTTCAACATCCGCAAATCAATCAATGTGATACAACACATTAATGAAAGAACAAGAACCATACAATACTCTCAATAGATGCTGAAAAAGCATTTGACAAAGTACAGCATCCCTTCCTGATCAAAACTCTCCAAAGTGTAGGGATAGAGGGCACATACCTCAATATTATCAAAGCAATCTATGAAAAACCCACCGCAAACAATATTCTCAATGGAGAAAAACTGAAACCTTTTCCGCTAAGGTCAGGAACACGGCAGGGATGTCCATTATCACCACTGCTATTCAACATAGTACTAGAAGTCCTAGCCTCAGCAATCAGACAACAAAAAGAAATTAAAGGCATCCAAATTGGTAAAGAAGAAGTCAAACTATCACTCTTCGCAGATGATATGATACTATATGTGGAAAACCCAAAAGACTCCACTCCAAAACTGCTAGAACTTGTACAGGAATTCAGTAAAGTGTCAGGATATAAAATCAATGCACAGAAATCAGTTGCATTTCTGTACACCAACAAGACAGAAGAAAGAGAAATTAAGGAGTCAATCCCATTTACAATTGCACCCAAAACTATAAGATACCTAGGAATAAACCTAACCAAAGAGGCTAAGAATCTATACACAGAAAATTATAAAGTACTCATGAAAGAAATTGAGGAAGACACAAAGAAATGGAAAAATGTTCCATGCTCCTGGATTGGAAGAATAAATATTGTGAAAATGTCCATGCTACCTAAAGCAATCTACACATTTAATGCAATCCCTATCAAAATACCGTCCATTTTTTTCAAAGAAATGGAACAAATAATCCTAAAATTTATATGGAACCAGAAAAGACCTCGAATAGCCAAAGGAATATTGAAAAAGAAAGCCAAAGTTGGTGGCATCACAATTCCGGACTTCAAGCTCTATTACAAAGCTGTCATCATCAAGACAGCATGGTACTGGCACAAAAACAGACACATAGATCAGTGGAACAGAATAGAGAGCCCAGAAATTGACCCTCAACTCTATGGTCAACTAATCTTCGACAAAGCAGGAAAGAATGTCCAATGGAAAAAAGACAGCCTCTTCAATAAATGGTGCTGGGAAAATTGGACAGCCACATGCAGAAAAATGAAATTGGACCACTTCCTTACACCACACACGAAAATAGACTCCAAATGGATGAAGGACCTCAATGTGAGAAAGGAATCCATCAAAATCCTTGAGGAGAATGCAGGCAGCAACCTCTTCGACCTCAGCCGTAGCAACATCTTCCTAGGAACAACGGCAAAGGCAAGGGAAGCAAGGGCAAAAATGAACTATTGGGATTTCATCAAGATCAAAAGCTTTTGCACAGCAAAGGAAACAGTTCACAAAACCAAAAGACAACTGACAGAATGGGAGAAGATATTTGCAAACGACATATCAGATAAAGGGCTAGTATCCAAAATCTATACGGAACTTAGCAAACTCAACACCCAAAGAACAAACAATCCAATCAAGAAATGGGCAGAGGACATGAACAGACATTTCTGCAAAGAAGACATCCAGATGGCCAACAGACACATGAAAAAGTGCTCTACGTCACTCGGCATCAGGGAAATACAAATCAAAACCACAATGAGATATCACCTCACACCAGTCAGAATGGCTAAAATTAACAAGTCAGGAAATGACAGATGCTGGCGAGGATGCGGAGAAAGGGGAACCCTCCTCCACTGTTGGTGGGAATGCAAGCTGGTGCAACCACTCTGGAAAACAGCATGGAGGTTCCTCAAAATGTTGAAAATAGAACTATCCTATGACCCAGCAATTGCACTACTGGGTATTTACCCTAAAGATACAAACATAGTGATCTGAAGGGGCACGTGTACCTGAATGTTTATAGCAGCAATGTCTACAATAGCCAGACTATGGAAAGAACCTAGATGTCCATCAACAGATGAATGGATAAAGAAGATGTGGTATATATACACAATGGAATACTATGCAGCCATCAAAAGAAATGAAATCTTGCCATTTGCGACAACGTGGATGGAACTAGAGCGTATCATGCTTAGTGAAATAAGTCAATCAGAGAAAGACAACTATCGTATGATCTCCCTGATATGAGGACATGGAGAAGCAACATGGGGGGTTAGGGGGATAGGAGAAGAATAAATGAAACAAGATGGGATTGGGAGGGAGACAAACCATAAATGACTCTTAATCTCACAAAACAAACTGGGGGTTGCTGGGGGGATGTGGGATTGGGAGAGGGGGAGGGGGCTATGGACATTGGGGAGGGGAGGCGAACCATAAGAGACTATGGACTCTGAAAAACAACCTGAGGGTTTTGAAGGGTCAGGGGTGGGATGTTGGGGCAACCTGGGGGTTTTGAAGGGTCAGGGGTGGGAGGTTGGGGGAACAGGTGGTGGGTAATGGGGAGGGCACGTTTTGCATGGAGCACTGGGTGTTGTGCAAAAACAATGAATACTGTTACACTGAAAAAATAAATAAAATGGGGGAAAAAAAGAAAAAAAATAAATGAATAGAGAAAAACACACTATGCTAATATTAATCAAAAGAAAAAAAAAGCAGGAGTAATTATATTAATTTCACAAAAAGCCGACTTCAAGATAAGGAAAATTATCAGGGATAAAGGCATTGCAAATGGATAAAACAATCAGTCCTCCAAAAAGACACAATTCTTAAAACATAATTAACTAACAACAGAATGCCAAATTATGTGGAAAAAAAAAAGATTGATAGAACTGCGAAGAGAAATAGGTGAGAATGCACTGTCATATTTGGAGATGTCAATACCCTTCTCTCAGAAATGGACATATCCAACAGGCAGAAAGTCACTAAGGACATATCTAAACTCAACAAGACCTTTAATAAACTAGATGTAATGGATATCCATAGAATATTCCATCTAACAACAACAAAATAGACATTTATGTCAAGCTCACATGAAACATTCACCAAAACAGACTATATTCTGAGCCATAAAACACACCTTAACAAATTTAAAATAATAGAAATGATGCAATGTCTGCTCTCAGACCACAGTGGAATTAAACTAGAAATCAATAACAGAAAGATAACTGGGAAATCCCAGAATACTTCAAAATAAAGAAACACACTTCTACACTTGACCTTAGCCAAAAGGCCGAGAAGCGATAAAGCAACACACTTCTAAATAACACATGGGTCAAAAGAGAAATCTGAAGAGAAATTAAAAATCTATTTTAAGCTAAATGAAAATGATAAACAACTTACAAAAACCTGCGAGATACAGCAAAAGTAGTATATAGAGAAAAATTTATAATTTTGAATGCATATATTTAAAAAAGGAAGAAAGACCTAAGATTAATCATGTCTGAGTCTATCACATAAAACTAAAAAAGAAGAAGAAGAAGAAGAAGAAGAAGAAAAATAAGAGCAAATTAAATCCAAAATAAGCAGAAGAAAAGAAATAATAAGAATTAGAGCAGAAATCAATGGAATTAAAAATAGAACATCAATAGAGAAAAAGCAATGAAACCAAAAGTGATTTCTTTAAAAAAGATCTATAAAATTAATGAACTTCTAGCCAGGCTAAGTAGGAAAAAAAGAGGGAGAACACAAGTTAACTAATACCAGTAATAAAAGTCGCGGCATCATTATAGATTCCATAGAAATTAAAAGGATAAAAAAAGAATACTATGAACAGTTCTATGCTCCCAAATTTAATTACCTAGGTGAAATGGAACAATTCCTTGAAAGACACAATCTATCAAATCTCCCACAAGAAGAAATAAATTATGCAAATTGGCCTATATCTATGAAAGTAATTGAACGAATAATTAACAACTTTTTCAAACAGAAAGCACCAGACCCAGATGTGTTCATTGGTAAATTTTACCAGACATTTAAGAAAAAAAATTATATCAATTGTCTATGGTCTCTTTCAGAATATAGAAGTGGAGAGAATACTTAACTCATTCTGAGTTCAGCATTACTCTAATGCAAACACCAGACATTAAAAGAGAAGGGATTCTAAGAAAAGAAGTCTGAAGACCAATATTTTTCATGAACATAGCTTAAAAAATCCTCAGCAAAATATTACCAAACTGAATCCAAAGAAGATTTGTAAAAAGAATTATGCATCATGGCCAAGTGGGACCTATTCCAGGCTGCAAGGGTATTCAACATTTAAAAATCAATGTAATCTATCTCATCAACAAATGAAAAAAGAAAAATCACAGAATCACACTAATAGATGTAGAATGAGCATTTGACAAAACCAGCACACATTTACAGTAAAAACTTAGTAAACTAGGAATAGAAGAGAACTTTTTCAATTTTTCAAAGATATTTACAGGTAACATTGTTATTTTGATGAGAAACTTGAGGTTTCCCCATTAAGTTCAGGTACAAGGCAAGAATGTCCAGTCTCACCACCCATTTTTAAATCAAAAGTATAGTAAGGAAAGAAAAGAAAAGAAGTTTGGGAAGGATGGTGTAAAACTGTTTTTGTTTTTAGAGGATATAATCTTTTATGTGGAAAATTCAAAATAACTGACAAAACACACACACACACACACACACACACTCTCCTAAAATTAAATAAGCAGTTAGAGCAAGTTGCAGAATACAAGACTGATAGAGATATAGAAGACTCACTGCTTTTCCATATACTAATAATGAACCAGTGGAATTTGAAACTAAAAATACATGCCATTTGCATGACACATCCCCCCAATGAAATACTGTTATAAAAAATCTAACAAAATATGTACAAGATCTGTTTGAAGAAAATATGTACAAGATCTGTTTGAGGAAAACTACAGAACTCTGATGAACAAAACCAAGGAACTAAATAAATGGTTCCGTGTTCATGTGAGAGACTCAACATTGTCAAGATGTAAGTTCTTTTGACCTTGATCTACACGTTTTAATGCAATCTTAATTAAAATATCAGCCAATCATTTTACGGATATTGATAAACTTACTCTAACATTTATTTGGAAGTTTATACATATGAAGTTCATATGGGGATGAAAAAGATATGTCAGAGTAATCATTGCAACGTTTTTGGAGAAGAACAAATTTAAAGGACTGATACTACCCAACTTCAAGACTTACTATAAAGCTAAAATAATCAAGACAGTATGATATTGGTGAAAGAGTAGACAAGTAGATCAATGAAAAAAAAAGTAGTCTACCAGTAGACTCCCATAAATACAGTAAATTAATCTATGACAAAGTGGCAAAGATAAGATGATAAAGCAAAAATAATCTCTTCAATAAATGATGCTGGAACAACTGGAAATTTATATGCAAAAAAAATTCTAGATGCATTTCTCATAAAAACTAACTCAAAATAAATTATAGACCTAGATGTAAAATGCAAAACTATGAAACTCCTAGAAGATAACATAACAGAGAACCTAGATGACCTTGAGGATGGTGATGTCTTCTTACATACAACAAAAAAACCACACAATCCGTGAAAGAAATAACTGATTAATGTTAATTGAAGCTGGACTTCATTTAAAATCTTCTGTTCCACAAAGACAATATCAAAAGAATTAGAAGACAAGTCCCAGAGTAGGAGAAAATATTTACAAAGATGCAACTGATTAAAGACTATTATTCAAAATATACAAAGAACTTTTAAAGATCAACAGTTTAAGAAAACAAACAACTGATTAAAAAATGGGCCAAAGACCTTAAAAAAACAGCTCAGTGGGGCGCCTGGGTGGCTCAATGGGTTAAAGCCTCTGCCTTCGGCTCAGGTCATGATCTCAGAGTCCTGGGATCAAGCCCCGCATCGGGCTCTCTGCTGACCCGGGAGCCTGCTTCTTCCTCTCTCTCTCTGCCTGCCTCTCTGACTACTTATGATCTCTCTCTCTGTCAAATAAATAAATAAATAAATAAATAAATAAATAAATAAAACAGCTCAGTAAAGAAGATACACAGATGGCAAATAAACATATGGAAAGATGTCCGCATCATATGTCATGAGGGGAATGAAAATTAAAACAACAATAAGATATCTCTACATGGGGGCGCCTGGGTGGCTCAGTGGGTTAAAGCCTCTGCCTTCGGCTCAGGTCATGATCGCAGGGTCCTGGGATTGAGCCCCGCATCAGGCTCTCTGCTCCACATGGAGCCTGCTTCCTCCTTACTCTCTGCCTGCCTCTCTGCCTAGTTGTGATTTCTCTCTGTCAAATAAATAAAATATAAAAAAAAAAAGATATCTCTACATGCCTACTAGAATGTCCAAAATCCAAAACACTGAAAACACCAAATTCTGCAGAGAATGTGAAGAAATAGGAGCTCTTCCATTGGTAGTGGGCATATAAAATAATACAGACATATTGAAAGACAATTTATCAGTTTCTTAAAAAATTAAATATACTATTACCATATAACCCAACAATTGCTCTCTTTGATATTTATGCAAAGCAGCTGAAAATGTGTGTCCACACAAAAACATATGTGGGAATGTTTATCACAGTTTTAGTCATACTCGACAAAACTTGGAAGCAACCAAGATGTCCTTCAGTAAGTGAATGGATAAATAAACTGTAGTATATACAGATAATGAAATATTATTCAGAACTAAAAAGAAATGTGCTATCAAACCATGAAGACATGGGCAAAACTGAAATGGTACATAGAGGAAACGTAAATATTACTAGGTGAAAGGAGTTGATCTGAGAAGGCTACATATGATATGATTCCACCTACATGTCATTCTGAGAAAAGTAAAACTATGGAGTCAATTAAATAGTGCCAGAGGTAGGGAGGGCTTCAGATAAATGGCAGAGCACAGAGGGTTTTAGGGCAGTGAAAATATTCTGTATATTATAATAATGAATATTGGTTATTATACATTTGTTCAAAACCATAGAATGCACAACAATAAGAGTGAGCTGAAATGTAAACTATAGACTTTGGGTTAAAAGGATGTGTCAAAGTAGGTTCAACCTTGGTAAAAATGTACCATTTTGGCAAGTGATACTCATAATGGGAGAGTTATACATGTGTGTGGGTAGGAGATGTATGGGAAATCTAGGTATTCCACTCTAAATTCTGTTATAAACCTAAAATTGCTCTCCCCAAAATAAAGTCTTAAAAATTTATTGAATTTGAAGAGCAAATTAGAAGATTCAACAATAGCACTTGGAAACCTTAATATTCCACTTTCAATAAAGGGTAAAACAACAATAAAATCATCAATAAGAAATAAGTAGACCTGAAAAACACTACAAGACAAGCAGGCATAATGAACTTCTACAGAACTCTCTAAATTATAGCTGCAAACTACACATTCTTCTCTATATGCCTCTAATATTTACTCTAATATTTACCAAGATGGATCATATTTTAGGCCATTTAAAAAGTGTCAACTAATCTGAAAGGAATTTATGTCATAAAATAATCCATTATGATCTCAATGGAATAAAATTACAAATCAATACAGAAGGACAATTTGAAAATTGGCAAATATGTGAAAATAAGCATCCTAGTCCTAAAAAAGAAATTGGCTTGAAGAAAGAAATTGCAAGGAAATTGTTAAAAATAGTGAGATGAATGAAAATGAAAACATACCTACTAAATAATAAATGCAATGAAAGAACATAGAGGCCGGTTTATAGCTATAAATGACTATTTTTTAATATCTTTCTTTATTTTTAATTGTAGTAAAATGCACACAGCAAAACATCCCATCTTCGCCATTTTAAAGTTTACTCTTCAGTAGTGTTAAGTATATTTACATGGTTGTGCTTCATTTATATTTAAAGACTATATCAGAAATGGATTATTAATATTGCCCGAGAATCATAACAGATCCTAAGCAAATTTGCAAAATAGGTAAAAAATAGTTTTATGTCCTAAATTCCTCTCAGTGTCCTAATTCCAAATTCAGGAAGCCTTGTTTACAGTAGCAGATACTGGTCTCTGGGTGTTATCAGAGAAAAAACAACACACAATGTACTCAGTCATTGAAACCCAACATGACTGTCACGGCACCTGAAATTGTTGGGGTAATAATAATCTACGTATAAATATTTTTATCAGAATAGTTTACTGATTTGACTACACAGTGACACAGTGAATAAGAGTAAAAATTTGACCTCGTTCATTCTAAATCTAAATTCCTGGTACTTTTATTATCTACATTAGTTTTTAATTAGGAAGCACAAAAAGAATATGATTTTTGAGACACATGAATATATATAATATTTCTCTGTGGAAGATAGGAACTATCAGAGACACATATTACTAGGTTTCTGTAAACAAAATGTTGTAAGAATTGATTGTTTTGCAATGCCTGGGTGGCTTATTCACTTAAAGGTCTACTTTGGGTTAGGTCATGATCATGGGGCCATGGGATCAAATCCTGCATCGGGTTCCTTGCTCAGTAGGGGATTTGCTTCATCCTCTGCCTGCTGCCTTCCCCTGCTTGTAAGCTCTCTCTCTTTCTCTCTCTCTCTCTCCCTCTCTGGCAAATAAATAAATAAATAAAATATTTAAAAAATAATTGTTCTATTTTGTATTATAACTGAAATTGCCATTTTAAAAGCATATAATATACAGCTAGACTCTGTAAAATACCTATTTAAAAAAAGAAGAAAAAGACCTCAAATTAATAATACAACCCTTTTATCTTAAGAAACTAGAAGAGGAAGAATACTGGAACACAAAGCAAGTAGAAGAAAGGGTCATAACGATGAGAGAAGAAAGCTGGGGAGAGCAAAAACGTATGAACTAGAACACAGGTGAAAAATTCAATGAAACCAAATTTGAGTCTTTGAAAAGAACAACAAAATTGACAAATATTTACCTAAGGAGATATTCAAGGAGATATTTAAATGGCCAATAAGCCTAGGAAGAGATGCTTAACATCATTTGTCACTAAGAATATGAAATCAAAATCAAAATGAGATATCACTTTATGCTTAAGATGATAACTATAAAAAAGGAGATGGACGACATCAAGTACTGCTGAGGATATATAAAAATTGAAATCGTTATGCATTGCTGGTAGACATGTAAAATTTTGCAATTGTTTTGGAAAGTAGTTGGCAGTTCCTTAAATAGTTAAACTTTGCTTTAGTACATAATGCAGCAATTCCACTTCTAGTTATAGAGCCAAGAGAATTAAAAATGTATATTTTCGCAAAAACTTTTACATAAATGTCCACAGCAGCAGTATTCATAAATAGCCAAAAGTGGAAAAACAACCCAATGCTCATCAGCTGATGAATGGATAAACAAAATGTGACATATGAATAACAATGGAATATTATTCATTCATGATAAAGAACAAAGTTACAGATATATGTGGCAACACTGATATACCTGGATAACATGCTAAGTGAAAGCAGACAGACACACAAGGTCACATGTTGTTTGATTCCATTTATATGAAATGTCTGCAAAAGAAAAATCTTAGAAACAGAAAATACATAAGTCTTTATGACAGACTGGGGGAAGGGCATAAAGAGGGGGTTCCCTACCAGTGGGAGCCAGTTTTCTTTTTGGAGTGATCAAAATGTTCTAGAATTATTAGTGAAAAACTGTAAAATAATGAATGAACTAAAAAAGCTCTAAGTTGTTCATTCCAAAAGGATGGATTTTATGGTATGTTATTTTATCTCAACAAAATAAGTTATACACAGCCTCACAAGAAATAGTGCAACTTATTAATAATTAATAAGTGAAAACAAATTTTTAAAATATATGGATTTTTCCAAATGTAGTTACACAGATTAATGTTCTTGGTTGGTTAAATTTACTGGGTCAATATTCAGTTCTTTGCCTCTTTTGATTTGTGTTGGTCTGTTTGTATATTCTATATGAGAATATAATGGTGGATACACACCATTTGTCAAAACAATAAAATGTAAAATGTACAACACCAAAAATGAACTCTAATATAAACTATGGACTTTGGTGATAATGTTGTGTCAGTATTCCTTCATCAACTGTAACAAGTGTATCATTCTGGTGGGGAATGTTGATTTGGGGGGGAAGCTATGTGCATGTGTTAATGGGTGTGTATATGATAACTCTGTACTTTCTGCTCAATTTTGTTGTAAACTTAAAACTATTTAAAAAATAGTCTGTTAGAAAAACAACAACATCATATTTGACCATGCAAATCACCTCTCTATGAACCCTGCTAGGTATTCTCAAAGACCTACTATCTGTGACTACCTAATCACATTTTTGTGATCTGAGGACTCATTTCTTTGAACATTCCTTTAAAAATCGATTAAAATAACAGGTGCACCATTTTGTATTCACTTTTATCTAAATCCTTAAGATGCAATGAGACATAAAAAGAATAAATTTTGACTATTTTCTGGGGCGCCTGGGTGGCTCAGTGGGTTAAGCCTCTGCCTTCGGCTCCGGTCAGGATCTCAGGGTCCTGGGATCGAGCCACGCATCGGGCTCTCTGCTCAGCGGAGAGCCTGCTTCCTCCTCTCTCCCTCTGCCTGCCTTTCTGCCTACTTGTGATCCCTGTCTGTCAAATAAATAAATTTTGACTATTTTCTAAGCTTATAGTATTTTAAAAATAAAAAGATTGAAAGGCAGATATGTCCAGAAAAATGGTAACATTTAACATTAAATCCTGAAATTCATGTATTCTCATAAAAATTGCTATTTTATGAAAATAATATTTAATACTAATAAAAGGATATTTTAAAAGGTGAAACTTTTGTTCTGTCTCATTGCTATTTTAACTTTTCAGGTGCCAATTTTAATTAGCAATAATCTTACCTCAGATAAATCTCATTGGCTACGAAACTGCCACTGCACAAAATTTCAGGTGCCAATTTTAATTTACAAGTCATTTTTCTACCAAGAATATAAGGTGCAAAACTGTAACTTAGGTATGACAGAAAGCAATAACAAAGTTTTACATGTTTGAATCTATCAATCTGTTTTTAAATTTCAATAATGCTTCTCTGGAAAATTACCAAAACTCCCTAGCTTATTGCTGCAGAACTTGAAAAGTGTCATAAATAATATTATCTACAATAAGGTCAAATTCCTGCTGTCATATAACCTTTTAATTTAAGAATAGATAGAATTTTCTAACAGAGGAAAAAAAATAGAAGTCTCTGACAGAAAAATAACTTTAAAAATTCAATATAGTTAATATTTTAGTTATTTAGTTAATGATTCACATTAGGTATCTTCAAATGTTATAGAAACAAAACATTGTTCTTACTGGAAAGCACAACACTTAAAATCAGCAAGGCTGCTCTGTTTAAATGGGGATAAGGGTGGGTATTTCATAGATTTCACAGCTTATTCAGTCTCCTTTTCATGCCTAAGAAAGTCTCTAAATTGGATCCTTAGGACCCTGAACATCGGAATTAGATATTCCAAAAATCATTGATATTCAAAACAAAATTTCCATCCTTTGAGAAAAATGTTGCCATTAGCCTTTCTCTTCCCTCCCTATATTGGTTAGGGATGGCTTCAGCTTTATAGTAAATAAATGAATACCTGTATCTATTAAACTATTAACTAATAAATAGCTTAAATTAGGGAGCATTTTTTCCCTCATAAATATGGAGTTGAGGTATAGGCATATAGGTATGCATAGGTATATGTGTGCTAGTTCAGCAGACCAAAAATGCCATGAATTCGATTTATTTCTAATTTTCAGTTTCAAGATTCCTGGCTATATTCAAGGCAAGAGTAACAGAAAGATTGATGATATTTCCTTAGGTAGAGATGAGGAGTTTTGTTTTATTTTGTTTTGTCTCAGGAATGAAAACCTCAGTTTTATCCCAGTAGATCTCTTACATCTTTTGGCCAGAGTGGTGTCATTTGCTCACACATACACCAATCACAGCTAGTAAAAATGAATTTCTATGAAAGGTTTAGTTAAATAATAATTTATTCTTTTGAGAGTTACCCTTCCAAGAGCAGTGGGGTTTTGATCCTCTACCTAAATATGTTATAATTAAATCAGTAGGGGAAATGGGGGGTTGGGGGAGTGTGAAGAGGTGTATGACTGCAATAGGAAACTGCAATGTCTGCTCTGCCAAACACTGTGACTCAATACATTTCTAAATACTTGAAAACATTGGTGATTTGTAGGGTTCAAACTCATATTAACATTTAAGGTAACCTAAAATGTGTCTATCAAGCAAAGGAAACAGTTGACAAAACCAAAAGACACAGACAGAATGGGAGAAGATATATGTAAATGTCTTATCAGGTAAAGAGCTGGTATCCAAAATCTATAAAGAACTTATCAAACTCAAAACCCAAAGAACAAATAATCCAATCAAGAAATAGGCAGAAGACACCAATGAACAGACATTTCTCCAAAGAAGACATACAGATGGCCAACATACACATGAAAAAATGCTCAACACCACTCGTCATCAAGGATATACAAATGAAAACCACAATGAGATACCATCTCACAGCAGTCAGAATGGCTAAAATTAACAAGTCAGGAAATGACAGATGTTGGCAAGGATGCCAAGAAAGGAGAACCCTCCTACACTGTTGGTGGGAATGCAAGCTGGTGTAGCAACTCTGGAAAACAGTATGAAGCTTCCTCAAAAATTGGAAAATAGAGCTACCCCTTGGGGTGCCTTAGTGTCTCAGTCAGTTAAATGTCTACCTTTGGCTCAGGTCATGATCCCAGGGTCTAGGGATGGAACCCCACATCAGGCTCCAAGCAGGGAGTCTGCTTCTCCCCCTCCCTCTGCCTGCTGGTCCCCCTGCTTGTGCTCTCTCTCTCTCTGTGAAATAAATAAAATCTTAAGAAAGAAAGAAAGAAAGAAAGAAAGAAAGAAAGAAAGAAAGAAAGAAAGAAAGACAGACAAGAAAAGAAAAGGAAAAAAGAAAGAAAAGAAGAGCTACCCTATGACCCAGCAATTGCACCACTGGGTATTCACCCCAAAGGTACAAATGGAGTGATCCAAAGGGCACATGCACCCAAATATTTATAGCAGCAATGTCCATAATAGCCAAACTATGGAAAGACCCTAGATGTCCATCTAGATGTTCATCAACAGATGAATGGATAAGGAAGATGTGGCATATATATATGTATGTATGTATGTGTGTGTGTGTATGTATGTGTATGTATGTGTATATATGTATATACATATATATACACTGGAATACTACTCAGCCACCAAAAACAAACAAACAAACAAACAAACAAACAAACAAAAACTAAAAAACCAAGAAAGAAATCTTGCCATTTGCAAGGACATGGATGGAACTAGAGGATATTTTGCTAAGTGAAATAAGTCAATCAGAGAAGGACAATTATCATTTGATCTCATTTATATGTAAAATTTAAGAAACAAAACAGGATCATAGGGGAAGAGAGGAAAAAATAAAATAAGACTAAATCAGAGAGGAAGACAGAGAGGAAGATACTCTTTAGTCATAGGAAACAAATAGGGTTGCTGAAGGGGAGTGGGGTGGGAGACATATAGTAATGGGGTGATGGACATTAAGGGGGGGATGTGATGTAACGAGCACTGGGTATTATATAATACTGATGGGTTACTGACCTCTGCCTCTGAAACCTATAATACATTGTATATTAATTAATTGAATTAAAAAAAAATAAACAAATAATGTGTCAAGAATTACATTTTAGTAAAACTTTGCTTAATACAATTAACAAATTTTAGAAAATATTTTTTAGAGATGATCTAATTAACCAGATTATTTTATGTATGTATGTATGTGTGTGTGTGTATATATATACAAACACACATATATATACATATACATACATATATATATATTTTATTGAGTTAAAAGGAATAGTGACTTTAGATGGCCAAATGGCTTTGGGATTATGACATTTCATAGGAAAGAATAAAAGAGTAGAGAAGAAATCCATCAATTAAAAGTAATAAAATTAAAGAAATAATTAAATGGGTCCTTATGAAATAGAATGAGATAGAAGTTCAGTTTGGGTTTCCTTGAAATCAGCCTAGGAGGGGTTGGGAGTAGGTAGTTTACTTTGGGGTTATCCCAGAAAGCATAAGCAAGGAGCCAAAAAGAGTGACAGAAAATAAAAGTTCATTGTATGCCATCTATTATTGAGGCCAGTCCTGTAGGCAAAGGAGAGGGGAGCTTGATTCTCTGAGGAGGATTTACAATGTTTGCCTGAAGGGTGAGAGAATGGGCTATTTACCCACTGTCTCTGTTCCCTATTCTTTCTTTCTTTTTTTTTTTTTTTTTTAAGATTTTGTTTGTTTATTTGATGGAGAGATAGATAGAGAGAGAGAGAGCACAAGCAGGAAAAGTGGCAGGCAGAGGGAGAGGGAGAAGCAGGCTCTCTGCTGAGCAGGGCACATGATGCAGGGCTTGATCCCAGGGCCCTCCGATCATGACCTGAGCTGAAGGCAGCTGCTGAGCCATCCAGGTGCCCCTGCCCCCTATTCTTGAGGGTTCCTTCCAACATTAACTCAATCACTGGTTATCAGAGTCTCGAAGAAGACCCTGGCAGATGGTTGCACAGTGCACATTTGAGTCAGGATTTTGTTAGATTGAGAGGAGCCTGACTTGAACTCTCTATCATATTTCAGCTAAAAAGAGTAGGGGCTAAGAAAAAGTGATGTGGGGCACCAGAAAGGTATGTTGCAAATGGTGTGAGATTTTTAAATTTTACAGAATTCGAAGATAAATTATATAATAAAAAGGAAAGGGTATTTTTAAAGCAAAGGGAGAAAATAAAAACAACTGATTACAAACTTGTTTTCAGATACAGGGACAATAAAAGTTATTTTATTCAAATGTTTCAAAACTTGAAACAGTAGATATTCTTACTCCCAATTTAAAGAGGAAATAACCTATCCAAATTCCTACAGGTAATAATAGATAAATCTGGGATGTAACCCCTACCCTCTTGCAATGTTTAGTTTGTCCTTCTTAAAATACACCATGTATTTTCTTGAGTTAAAAAGGTCCTTACCTTGAGTAAATCTGGTTATTAGCTCCCCATTTCATACAGGCAAAACACAGATTTTTAATTGTGATATATAGGGTTCCTCCTATTTCTCGTCTCTGCCTATGTCTTCCTTGTAAGACTATGATTAGTCCTGGGCCTGCCATTAGCCCCAGTGGCTTGACCTGCACAAGCTTACCTTATCCGTTCTTACATGAGTTTCCCTCTAATTGGAACATTATGCCTCAGATCCCTTTCCTCCTTTCAATCTCAGCACAGATGGTACCTTTCTTTGGAAATCCTTTTTTTTTTTTTTTTTTTTTAAGGATTTTACTTATTTATCTGACAGACAGAGATCACAAGTAGGCAGAAAGGCAGGCAGAGAGAGGGGGAAGCAGGCTCACTGCCAAGCAGAAAGCCAGATGTGGGTCTCGATCCCAGGACTGGGGGATCATGACCTGAGTTGAAGGCAGAGGCCTCAACACACTGAGCCACCCAGGCACCCTATCTTTGGAAATCTCTTGACCACCCTCCCTGCCCAGATTAGATTAGACACCCTAGTGAGTCTCCTGTCTTTATTTCCACACTCTCTGAAAGCAGGAACAGTGCCTTCCATTTTCACTGTGCATACCCGCACACAACTTTCTCATGCTTCTGCTACCTCTTTGCGAATGATTTTTGAATGCTTTCCTTTATACCTTTCTAAAACTTGGTGTTTCCCATGCATTTGTTCTGAGCTCACTTCTGTTTTTATGTAAAATGTTCTCCCTGGGAAAAATCTCATTCATTTCCCTGATTCCCAAATACCAACCTTATCTGAGCAATTCCCAAATTCACTTAACCTCCTAGCACCCTATGAATAAAAACAAAAACAAAACAAAACAAAAACAACAACAACAAAAAAACTTCTTTCAGTGGGTATCCTTGTTATTTCTACCTGTGGTGTAACAGGCCCATGGAAACCAAATACATGCAAACAGAACTGGAAGGCTATACAGATATCTTTCACCATCTTATAAAACTGTTCCTTTGGTGTATATTTTGATGCAATTTCCATTAATCCCTATGCCCAAACCATACAGTTTACTGTGATTGTTTTTAACTAATACTTTATAGATTATTTCAACCCCAAATACCTTTTGGAATAATAGAATGTCCTAATGATTATTTTAGAAATTTTAAAAATTATTTAATCATTTTTATAAAAAAGTGAGCAAAGGAAAAAAGTTTCTTTAATGTCAGTTTACTTCAATGGACAATTTTGTAATCATTGTGGTAATTGATTCAGTCATTTATCACTAATGGGTATTAGAACTAATGAGATAAAGTTGAGGAGGAACACAATATTTATATAGTTTTAAAGCATATCTGTAAATTACCTATTAACTAGAAAAAGAAAACAGTAACTTCTTAGCGAGGAAACCTGGCAGACAGGATCTTAACTAAGTGATTAATTTAACACCTGAATGAAGGCATAAGACAGCAACCTGTGCCTCCTGATAGGATACACTGAGAGGAACAAGTATTACTCTCTGTAATGTTCCCATCAAAGATGCATAATCTGAATATTCCATGAGGAAACACCAGCTGAATCAAACTGAGATCAATTTCACTAAATAACTGGACTGTACTCCTCAAGTATATCAATATCATGAAAGACAAAACAATATGTAAAGACATTCTAAAATAAAAGTGTAGAGACAAGTCAATTACATTCAGTGTGATATCTGAAATACAATCTTGAAACCTAAAGGTAAATTAATAATGCTACAAATGATTCTTAAAAAACATTGTCAAGTTTATAAATGTTTACAAATGTCATTTGAATGTTTGTATTTTTTCCTCCAAGCAAACAAACCTAAGCTTTGGTGATAGTCTTTACTACTATGGTTAACTTTGGTGAATGTAGACATGGATATGGCATAATGGATGCTTTTGATGAACTGGTAGTTTTCTACATTTTGATATGGCTAATAGTAATATACAGTTGTAAAATTATATTTATCTTTACATTTAAGATTTGTAAACTTTATATAATTCAATAATATCAATAATTGGATCACATGTGGGTTTACTTCTATTGATTTATTTTTTTCCTTTTGGTTTCAGTCATCTGGTCATGTGTGGAATATTGATTAATTTTATGTGAAATGCTGAGATTTTACCTGAAAAATTATAGAGGGAATATCAGTTTCTTTTAGTAGACAGATAAAATACAAGCAAATGGTGATACAAATTGGGATTAAGGAATCCGAAGGAAAGATTTCAGATTTTTGTGAGAGGAAAGCTTTATGCATTTTTTAGCCTTTTTTGAAGGTTTGTTAGTTTTATTTTATCTAGTATTATTATGATTAGTCTATTATTATTACTACTGTTTTTGTCATTATTATTATTTGCTTTCTTTTCTTCCTGTCCCTGATCTGCACAGCTTAGATATCAGCAAATGTCTTCAGAAGAAAACAGGTGTCAGAATGTTAGCTAATTTCTCAGGTTTCCCTTTGGGTCTATGAAAGGGAAACAAAAACAGCAACAACAACAAAAAAACCCTCTTCTGTCTACTTTCAGCATCCTTCATTTCTGACACCAGATGTATGAGGATTTCCCAAAACAAGTAGTTCTTCAGTTCGCTGTAGATTCCAATTGGGTGTTCTCAATTCAATTCAATTCTGACATAGCTACCTGAGGTTAATGCAGACTGACCCTGCAGGTTTACGGCTCAGTCCTAAAAGACCACCCCTACTTCAAATGCCAATCCCAAGTCTCAGGTTGTCATACGTGCTTCTGACCAATTGGCTATAAATTGGAGGTTCCCGTGATCCCCTCATTGGCTTTGATAGTTTGCTAGAACAGCTCACATATCTTAGGAAAAACATTACCTGTTTGACTACTGGTTTATTATAAAAGGATGCAATTCAGGAACAGCCAGATGAAAGAGATTCATAGGGTATGTGGGAAGTGACACAGAGCCCATGACCTCTCTGGGCATACCACCCTCCCAGCACTTCCATGTGTTTACCAACCTGGAAGCCCTCCAAACTCCATTGTGTAGGATTTTATGGAATCTTCATTACATAGGCAAGATTAATTAAATCACTGGTTATTAATGCAACCTTCAGTTCCTCTCTACAGTCCTTCTAGTGCAGAGGTCAGTCAGGGATGGGGCTGAAAGTTCCAACCCTTTAATCACCCTGGTTGGTTCCCTTGGCAACCTCATTCTGTGGTTATCTAAGAACTTTCCAAAAATCATCTCATTAACATAAACTCATGTGTGGTTATGAATAACAAAAGACCTTTTTTTGCCTTTGTTGCTCTGGAGCTATTTCAGGACAAATACCAAATATCATGACAAATAATTCTCCCATTGCTCTTACCACTTAGGAAATTACAAGGGTTTTAGGAGCTGCTGCCAGGAACAGGGATGAAGATCAAATATTTCTTTTTTTTTTTTTTTTAAGATTTTATTTATTTATTTGACAGAAAAGAGATCACAAGTAGGCAGAGAGGCAGGCAGAGAGAGAGGAGGAAGCAGGCTCCCTGTTGAGCAGAGAGCCCCGATGATGCGGGGCTCAATCCCAGGACCCTGGGACCATGACCTGAGCTGAAGGCAGAGGCTTTAACCCACTGAGCCACCCAGGCGCCCCACAAATATATATTTCTTATTACAAATCACAACAAAACAATTTGGAAACCTGTTTTAGTAGCACCAAAATATTTTTTCTACTCTTTCTACTCAGTCAAAAGAATCTTCCACAAGCTCTACTTATACAGTTTTCTATTTCTTCTTTATGACACTTAATTTGAAATTACGAATGCCCTGCAAATATGGGACTTACCTGTATATATTTAGCCTTCTTCTGCATTTTAGCTCTTTAAAATTTCTAGGGCCTATTGGTCTCCAAATCTCTTCAAACAGCTTTCCCCCAAACTTACGTAATTGTTTTAAGTAAGATTACAAGCTACTTCTTCACACCTGTATTTAAATAACACTTTTAACAATACATTTATGGCAAGGTTTGAATTTTTCTGATAAAATGGAAAGCATGCTGTTTAATCACATTGACAATTTATAAACCACTTATTATATAATATTTAGATTTAAAACTAATTGCATATTAAAGTGCAAATTGGAATATATTTTTATATAAACCATAGGTAAAACTTTTTCATGACGTACTGTTTTGATTTCTATAATTTTTTTCAATTATACTTTTTTTAAATTTAAATTTTAGTTAAGATACAGTGCAATATTGGTTGCTGGAGTAGAATTTAGTGATTCATCACTTATGTACAACACCCAATGCTTATTACTTGTGTCCTCTTTAATACCCATCACCCATCTAGCCCATCCCCCACGCACATCCCCCATCCATCAATCCTCAGTTTATTCTCTATCATGAAGAATCTCTTATGGTTCATTTCCCTTTCTCTTTTTCCCCCACTTCCTATATGTTCATCTGATTTCTTAAATTCCACAAATGATTGAGAGCATATGATATTTTTCTCTGACCAACTTACTTCACTTAATATAATACACTCTAGCTCCATCCATGTTATTGCAAATGGCAAGATTACATCATGTTTTGATGGCTGAAAAATATTTCATTGTGTATGTGTATATATCTATATATATAGATATGTAGATATATATTTGTCCTTTGTATATTATATATATATGTATATATATACACACCACATCTTCTTTAACCATTCAGTTGATGGACATTTGGTCTGTCTGCTTAGTTTGGCTGTTGTTGATATAGCTGCTATAAACTTTTGGGTGGATGTGTCCCTTCAAATCTGTATTTTTGTATCCTTTGTATAAATACCAAGTAGTGCAATCACTGGTTCCTAGAGTAGTTCTGTTTTTAAGTTTTTGAGGATTTTCTATAGTGTTCTCCAGAATGGCTACACAAGTTTGCATTCATACTAGCAGTACAAGAGGGTTCCCCTTTCTCTGCAACTCACCAACATCTGTTGTTTCCTGTGTTGTAAATCTTAGCCATTCTGACAGGTGTAAGGTGGTATCTCATCATGGTTTTGATCTGTATTTCCTTAATTATGAGTGATGTTGAGCATCTTTTATCTGTCTTTCAACCTTCTGGATGTCTTCTTTGAAAAAGTGTCTATTCATGTCTTCTGCCCATTAAAAATGGATTTTTTTTGGTTTTTGGTTTTTTGTGGGGTGTGTTGAGTCTGATAAGTTCTTTATAGATTTTGGATACTAACGTTTTATCAGATACATCTTTTGCAAGCATCTTCTCCCACTCTGTAGGCAGCCTCTTTGTTTTGTTGATTTTTTTCCTTTCCTATGCAGAATTTTTTTATTTTGATGAAGCCCCAATAGTTCATTTTTGCTTTTGTTTCCCTTACTTACCGTGATGTGTCTAGTGTGAAGTTGCTGTGGCTGAGGTCAGAGAGGTTTCTGCCTATGTTCTCCTCTAGGATTTTGATGGTTTCCTGTCTCACACTTAGGTCCTTCATCCATTTTTATTTTATTTTCATGTAAGGTGTTAGAAGGTGGTCCAATTTCATTCTTCTGCATATTACTGTCCAGTTTTCCTGACACCATTTGTTGGAGAGACTTTTTTTTTCTATTGGATATTCCTTTCTGCTTTGTTGAACACTAATTGACCATAGAGTTGTAGGTCTGCTGAATGTTTTGAACTGATGAAATACAGTTGTAATAAACACTTAATTGTCCTCTGGTGATTCTCGCATCTGTGTCAGCTCTGGGTCATTTTTAGATGATTGATCTGTCTTTTCATGAGGGATTATGTCCCCTGCTTCTGGGCATACCTCACTCTCTTGGATGGAATGCCAGAAAGTGAGACAGTTACCTTGTTGGTTGCTGGATATTTTTGTATTTTCTATAATTTTGAGCTTTGTTCAGGAATGCATTTAAGTTACTTGGAAACAGAAATCATTTCTGGTGTTGCTTTAATGATTTGTTCAGTGATCCAGAGCTGCTCTCAGTGGAAGGTTAATGATGAGTTCCCAATACTATGGCAAGACTTCCCTGAGTCCTCCACTCTATGCCTCATGGATTGGGAGGGCTCCTTTTTTTTTTTTTTAAGTTTATCTGCTGGGTACAGGCTCTATGCTCAGTGCTATCTGAGCAACAGGCCCTGTTCCCTCTAATGCTTTCAAATAACTGCCCCTGAACTGGGGTCACTGCCTCCCATGGATAACCTGAGCAGGACCCTGCTGCGCCGGGGGAGGGCTCTTCCACAGCTCTCATTAGTTGACTTTCCTCAGCTCCGTCCTCTCCCATAAACCACCTTGTGGACTCTCAGCTCAGTGTCCTCAACTCCACTAGG
The DNA here is from genome assembly GCF_922984935.1 of Meles meles. Lineage (NCBI taxonomy): Eukaryota > Metazoa > Chordata > Mammalia > Carnivora > Mustelidae > Meles > Meles meles. The sequence goes on along the minus strand of NC_060069.1, from coordinate 112,042,693 downwards.
TCTACTGGGCTTCTCTTCAGTTTTCCCTCCCCTGTGGCTTGCTTGGAAAATCTCTGGCAGCAGTCTCCTGGAGCAATTGTAGAGTTCCACTCACCTGTATGTTTCCATGTTTCCGGGACAGCTGTCCTCTTTGACTGATGCTCAGTATCTTGGAAATCTGCATTTTGTGGCTCTTGTGTGGTTTTGGTGCTGTTTTGTTTGTTGTTTCAGGCAGGAGAGTAAACCAGTTTCTGTGAGTCCACATTGGTGTGACTCCTCTTTGTCTCCAGGGAGAAGAGAGAAACACAAAGCAACTTTACCAAAGCACTGATGGGCTAAGCACTAAAAAGAAAAAGGAGCACAAATTTTCAGACTTTGTTTCAGAGACCTTACTGTAGTATTTCTAAGAAGGCTCCAAAAAGCATGAATGCAGTTCCCCTCTTCAACAACTTATGCAACCAAACTTTCTATATTTGGGGAAATTGCAGAGGTCAGCACAGCCAAGTGCAATGGATAAGGCTCACCCCGGAGAAGCAACTTCTGTGATCATGACATTTTCCCTCCCCTGTCCATTTCATTAAGATATTAGAAATGAATGAATCTGAGATTCTAGTTAATTTTCTCCATTTATTGAGATAATCTATTCATTGTCATTGTCTTTTTTCATGTTATAATTGGTCTTTTTCCTGGAATTTTTCAATATATATCCTTATGAATGAAAACTGAGAGCCATCTAAATGACTGCTAGTTTTAGTGAAAAGACAAAACAAAACATACTTCCAGGAATGAGAATATGCATATAGTTACTTCAATACTGTTAAAATTAAAAAAAAAAAAAAAAGTTACAGATATTTTCAAATTTGAAATTCCTTCTTGGTAGTTGATCCAGGGGAAAATATATATATATATATTCTGCCCCCTATATAAAAACTTTGCACTTTTGGCTAATTCAAACTCTATTCTAGGACTGTTTTAGGGATGATCATACAGATCATGAAGATTTCTTCCTAGTGTTATCTATGATGGGTCAGCAGGAGGGTCTACATAAAATAAACTAGATTAAAAAATTGTTCAGGTGTCGGTAAACTCTGTCTTGCCTCAGTCAATATTATCACTTTGATTTGTTAACAGATTTGGTGTTGGAAGTATTACCCATGATTAATAGACTTAGGTTACTTATGACTAATTTCATATTCCTTTGGTAATATCTATTATCAGTCCTATATTGCCCTTATCATTGAGGCTGGAGATGGTAAGGAGAAATATAATAGAAAGCAGTGAATAAATGAAGGTCTACTATAAACCAAGATTTTCATGACGCCAACATAGTTACTTTGTCCTTTGAATTTTGATCAATTAGAAAGGTGACTACAGAATATCTGAAGTGAACATACTTCAACTTCTAATATCCTGAAAATTCTTCAGGGATATTTGCTTAGATTAACAGAAAGAGTGTGAGTTTGGATGAGTATGTAAATATTATTCTTTTTTTTTTTTTTTTTTTTTTTTTTTTTTTAGTATTTCTACCAATATAAGATTAGGTGTTGTCAACTTGATGTGTGCTTTTGGTGTAGCTTTGATTTTTTCTTGTTGTTGTCTTTTTTCTTATTTTATTTCTAAGAATAATCCTAACATTCTGGTGGGTACTTAGTAATATGATATTTTTCCTTTTCTACTCAAGTGGAAAGCTTCTTGACAAAACTTTTATGGACACAGAAGTTACTTAGAAATTGAAGTAAAGTTACAGAGGGTGCGACGGGGTAATAGTGGACATTTTTCTAAGCTGTGCATAACTAGACTGTGTAACATTTGATAAAATTTGTCTACTCTTAAAGATTAAGAGGTATATATTACTGAACTTATTATTAGGATAAAGCAACAGAAATAATTTAGAATTAAATATCACCAGGCTTCTCAACTTCATGTTAATACTCTAGAGGGACTTGGAATGTAAGAAGTGTATTTCATATTACCGTATAAAGAAAAGAGTAGTAATAACCAAGTAAAATGCTGTGTTATATCATTATAAGAGAACAGCTGACTTTCTAAAGATTAATTACTAAATTCAAAGAAAATAGGAATATATTCATCCAAAAGATCTAGAAGCATATGAAGGGAAGAGGGATTATATTCTGTAGAACAAAGAAATTAGGTTTTGTTCTTTGAGGGTACTCAATAAATAATATCCTTTTCTTCCCCTGTGTTTTGAACAAATGATACATTAGACCACTATGTTTACTCTTCTGTCCAAAAGGGAAGAAGTAGAAGGATTAAATTAGTAATTTCATCTTTGTAGGGTAGAGTGCCTAAACAAGGCACTGGAAGGAAAAACAGAGGTCAGAATGACACATATGAATTATTCTTTATATAATTTTATTTTTTAGCTTTGAAAAAACAAGAACTTTATATTGGGACTCTTCCCAATGAATTTCAGCTGCAAATAGCAAACTTCCTGATAGCTTTCTCAAAATAGAGTATGGGAATATGAATAATGAATGTAAAGTAATGCAAAAGAGTTTGGCTAAGCTATTATGAAGCATACATTCAAATGATATTTCTCCTTTAAATTACAAACCTTCAGAGTTTACATGTTTTATCAAACCATAACAGTATTGTTCAAAAACAGTTTTGAAATTAATTTTGAGACTGTATAATGATCTTTTTCAGGAGATTACATTTTTGAAAAATTTAAAAATAATTCAGAGGCAAGTGTTTTGTTCCTCCTTCCTCATTGAGCTCATTCCCCCAACCTCATTGACTTCCAAACCCACACTACTTCTGTACTACATCAAATAGACATCGAAAACTGAAAAAAAGTAAAAATTTGTATATGGACAGTCTTGTAGAAAATCATGTTAAAAAAGTGCTCTCCAAATCATTCTGTTATACCAGAGTGTTAGAATATTCTGTTGGGTCCCCTGGCCAGAATATTTCAAATTATTCCTTGGCTAGGATAAGTTCCACAACTACCTGGACTGGTTTTGCTTAATTGGTCTCAATACTTCATTCAGGTCTACCAGAAATCCTAGACATTTTCTTCTAGATTGTTTCTTCCTTTCATACATTCTTGTCCATCATCAGGTGTTTAATTAAATGAAAACCTTCTATTTAAGTTAAATTTATGTAATGTAAATTTTATCTAATGCTCCAATACACCAATAAATAGAATTGTTATTCATCAAACTCTGGACAAAAGTAGCATAAAAATCAAATCTATATTTTGATACAAATAATTATTAGATAGTAATTAATCAAATATATTTATTAAGAATCTTTCTGAACTGCAAGAAGCACAATATTGCAAGTGCTCCAAATGTAAAATAAACCATAACAACACCTAGCTCAACTTACACCAAGGAAATCTAGTCTGCATATGTGAAGTAAAGTTATTTTAGAAAAATATTGCACATAGAGTCAGAATGCTAGAATTAGATTCTTCTGGTTTTCTCTATAAGTTAAGAAGAGCTATTGGCAGCTAGCCTTTGAATGTAAAAGCTGAGGAATTATCTTCCTTAAATATAGCTGACCTGCATTTTATACAAGGCAGAGATGGTCAGAAATAGGAAATTTTGGCTCTTCTCTGGACAAAGTGAAATTCTTTCAGTTTGTGCTAAGCAAATGATAGATAAGTTGAATCTTAAAATGGTTACATCAAAGGGAAGTCAATGAATTAGAATGACCATTTTCCCAGAATTCGTTTTTGATTATAAGCCTTAAACATCTATTACTTACAATGAGTTAAAATCTGGTTTTCTCTTTCCTTCCCAGTAACTTATTTCTATTAACCTCATTTCAGTTTGCGGCTACACAGAAGCCTTTGCTGTTTGGCTTCTTTTATGAGACAGAAGTTATTCTCTTCCCAAATTAAATGTTCTCAGGTCTTTCTGCATAAACTAAAATATATAAAATATAATTAAATAGTACATATAATTAAATATTACCCCCACACACAAACTGACATTTGTCAAAGAGGACACATTAGAATATTGGGAGGGACAATTCTTCATAATGTGGAATTCCCTATGTGATTCTAGTTGCTTAGCATTCTTGCCCCTTTTCTTAAATTCAAGTGGCATTTATAACTCTCTGAGATAACTACAACTTAGCACTAATGCATTTCTAAATATCCTCTCAGTTTAGTACAGTCTTGATTGAAACTACATATATCCTTAGCCTGTACAAATTCCAGTGTTTCACAAAACTAGATGTCTTCCTAGAACTGAATTAAGTCCAACTTTACAGAACATAGTAGAATTATTCCTTCTGTTTTCTTCTGGGCACCATATGTTATTATTGAGTCCCATTTTTGACACACTATTTTAAAACATATTGATCTCAAAGTCAATTGAAATCCCAAAGTCATTTTCACATGTGCTACTATTAGGCTTAATCAGCCCAACTCTGGGCATAGGGGGTTGTATCAAAGAGCAAGAATTTTTATATTTATTCCTATTAATTAATTGTTTCTCTGGATAAGTTGCCCGACTTTTTGAACTTTTTTTTTAAGATTTTATTTATT